>NC_090877.1:19523858-19526358 GCF_036669935.1 Montipora foliosa | reverse complement strand
TCACGACCTGACCTACACCAGCTTTCCTTATGTTCACCGAAGTCAGCTCTCATTAAGTGATGACATAGTGGCGAAGGAACTCGCCCCTAAACGTACGGATTTATTACCAGGTTAATAACTTTAAAAAAAACGCTTTATTTGTCGGCTATATCCCGACGGTTGTCTGCGGGTTTTTTTTTTTTTTTTCCGATTTTCTTCCCCTCCCGAAAACGATTAAAGTCCAGGCAGGCTAAAAACTAAACTTAGCGTCATCGAAAAGTGGCAAAGCCTAGGAAAATTGAGGCCCGAATGTTAACGAGAGTTGAACTTACGATATCCGCAATATCGAGATAGCACTTTACGAATTGTGCCATCCAACTGCAAGTCGAAGGAAGAGTTTTATAATAAATATATCAACCATTTAAAGCTTGTTCTTGGGGGGACAAACAAATAGTATTATGGTATTTTCCTAAGTGGACTATCGGAACCGTGCTTTATACACGCAAAGGGTTTTGGGATCGCCAGGGGGCAAACATTGCAAGTCGCTGTGAGAACATGTATTGCGGAAACTTATTCGACGTCTAAAAAAACGAACGATATTTTTCGACACAGTTTTATCAGAAATCGATTTGGGCAATGTTGACACGTGGCAAATGTAATTTTTCGTTTGAATAACCGTGAAATATGAGATAAAATTTGCCGATTAACTTCCTTGCTTGCGTGAAGCTTATTGAGAAATGGTCTCGTAACTTACAAAATTAGGAATAAATCTGCGGGAAATAACTCAATAAAGCATTTTCAGTTGTATTTACGTGTGTATGGGCTGGCTTTTTGCCTATTTCTAAATTCAGCAATTCAAATAATATTGGAAATATGCCTTGTGGCGATCATTGTGCTGTGTGAGGTTGTGACAACGATCGAAGGTACCCAGAGAAGCAAATGATTCTTTCTCACATTGCAATGTTAATATTTTTCCCGCCAAGGAATAACAAGGGTGTTTTGTCGTGGGCTAGAGCTATGAATCGTGACCAATTCAAGGTACAAAGTACAAAGGTCTGTTGAAATAATTTTGTACAAAGTTACAGAACCTCTGAATACACCGAATGCAAATATGGCGGATCACTCGGGCGGCCCGGGTCTACTTGCGCGAAAGCGAGGCTAGTGAGGCCTCGCGTTTGTTTTGACAACGCGTCCTTTGAGTACGAGTCCATAGAGTATTTGCTTTGTAGTCGTTCTGTTCTGTGCTTTTTCGATATGGTTAGTAGTTGTTGCGTCCCTGAATGTAATCAGAAAGGAAATAAGACGTCCACAGGAGAGAAAGTTTCTTTCTTTGAATTCCCACGCTCTCCTCTGAGGAAAAAACAGTGGATTCACGCAATTCGCCGTGAAGAAGGAAAGGAGTTTAAGATTGTCGATGGAACAAAAGTTTGTTCGCTGCATTTTAGGCGTGAAGACATAAGAAAATCATTTAATGGACGGGCTTATGTGGTCGCTGGTGGCGTTCCAAGCAGATTTGCTTGGTCAGTTCCTTCCCCGAGGAAAAGAAAAGCTCCTAAGAAAAGACATCCTCTGCCTCCGAAGAAGAAATTGTTAGCAACGATATCCACGTCTTCTCAAGCCGAGTTAGTGAGCGAAACAGATACCATGGCGGAATCACTTTCCCAGTCGACATCAACTGTCTCTAACAGTAAAAGTAACCGAAATACCAAGCCAAACGATACTGATTTAGAGTTCAATGCGCAAAAAAAGATCGAGGATATGGAACAGGAGCTGTTAAAACTTCGACAGGAAAACACTGAGCTCAAGAAGAAATTGAGTGAGGCAGAGAAGCAGCACGAGGTTATCTCGGCCCAATTATTTTCTCTCGAACGCTTTACATCAGATGCTGACATCAACTTTTATACTGGCCTTCCAAATTACGCCACTTTCCTCGCTTTATTTAACTTTTTGAATCCTGGTGAAGATGGAGAAAATATTCGTCCAAGAAGCACCTTAAAAGATGTGCCAGAGGACTTTTATGATGCAGACTCTGAGGAAGAAGAAAACGTTACACCTGCAAAGAAAGGACGCCCACGAAAACTCAAATCAGTTGAAGAATTTTTTATTGTGTTATGCCGCCTGAGAAGAGGCTTTTCTGAGCGCCATTTAGCTCACTTGTATGGCGTTGCACAGTCCACAATAAGCAGGCTTTTTGTGCCATGGATTAATTTCATGTATTTGAAATTTGGCCAGGTGTGCATCTGGCCTTCTAAGTCAGTTGTTCAAGCAACTATGCCTGCAGATTTTAAAGAAAAATTCCCATCAACGAGAGTGATTATTGACTGTACGGAAGTCTGGTGTGAAATGCCAAGCAGTTTACTTTTGAACTCTGAACTTTTCAGCGCTTACAAAAACCATGTGACATTGAAAGGACTTGTCGGTATTGCACCAAGTGGGGGCATTACATTTATCAGTCAACTTTACACCGGCAGCATTTCTGACCGTGAAATTGTTTTACGAAGTGGAATATTGTCCCAATCCT
>NC_090877.1:19506358-19518858 GCF_036669935.1 Montipora foliosa | reverse complement strand
GTTAGCGCCTGCTAAGCTTGTTGAATTTTGATTCATGAAGTCACTTTGATTTTTCCTAATTTCCCTTCATTAAAAACCTCGAGGCTTCACGGACAGCTTACAGTCGGTGTAATTTGTAGAAATAAAAATTGAGGCACATGTATGTCATTGTTTACTACTGCCACATTCTGCATGTTTCTGTAGGACTTCACCTATCTAAGCATTTTATTGCAGTACTCGATAATTTGGACATTTACAATTAAATGTGCACGTTGCATCTTCTACACTGTAGCTAAAGTATATGAGAATAAACGATATTTTCATATCATTAAATTATGTGGTTATTGTTGCTTTCTCTTTTTTATACCTCAGATTTTTGCAACTTTTCTTGGTATCAGTCATTTTAATTGTTTTGTACTCTGGGGACGATGTGGCCATGTATGTTAATTCAAAAATTGATTAATGTGGTTCTAAGTGTAAGTGCTCCAGTATAGCTTCAATTGACACTCCTCCACTATACTGTTTGATTGTACCAGTTTTGGACACGACAGGGACAACATGATGGAATTTTTGACATTCTGCTGGTCATGTGATGGCTAAAACAGATGGCTGTATGTCCATGAGACCAGTGCACATGTGCCAGGCAGTAGTTGTGGTACATGGGTGTTGTTGTGCATGGATGAAGTGGATGTCGTCCTCGATGAGCATGATAAATGTTTTTTTCCCCACATAGAGCAGCCAATAACATTGTGTAAAAATATATTCAACATCACAATTTCCCCCATATACAAGATTAGAAGATTAACTGATATACAACAACATGCACACAATCCCTTCACTTTGCAGTCAAACCAGCTCAAGCGTTCCTCTGACGAGCAGATTAATGAGTTCGTTATTGCAGATTTGATTTCAGGAATCATTTCAACAATCTGGTTTTCGGATGAGTGATGCAAAACTCAATCAAACCTCATGTCAAAACTTGACTTTTGATTGGATTATTGCTTGCTTCCGGTGCCAGGCCAGCGTGAGAATTTGACAGGTGTAGTAATTTGCATAATCTGCCAAGGTCGTAACAAGCGTGATTTGCCTTTATTTTAAAATTAATTTCTCTATCCAATCTTAAATTCAAAAACATTGTGTCTCAAGTTTGAGGATACTGGTAAGATTACGGTAATGTTGCTAGAGTGAAATGACAGTTGTTTGGAAGATTATGCAAATCAGTAAACCTGTGAAATTCCCACGGCAGCCTGGCACCAGGAGCCAGCAATATTCCAATCAAAATTTGAGTTTTCAGCTGAGCATTGAGTTGAATTTTGCACTATTCATTCGACAAACAGGTTATTCAAATGGTTACCGATATAAAATTTGCAATAATGAACTCACGAATCTGCTCATCAGAGGAACGCTTGAGCTGTTTTGACTGTAACTTTCTCAGTAACCTGGTTAACACATGCTTATCCCTTGCATTACATATACTTGTAACTGAATGTTATTCAATTTTTATTGTGTAGTATATTTTGGAATGTATGCCTCAGTTGGTTCCCTTAGTATTTTACCAATTTCCATTTGGTTTTTTTTTGGCAAGTTCAGTTTAGTAGTTATGCAATGAATTTGGGTAAACAAGATACCACATCACTTGTCCAGCCATAAGGGAATTGTAGAAAGCTCCACCAAACTTTAACACTTTGATGCCCAAACCGGCCTAAGCTGGCCAGACTTAGTATCTTACTCTGTCTAATGCCAGAGTATTTTACTCTGTCTAACGCCAGACGATTTTACTCGTCAATGGGGAACCCCTGGGAGCCAATGGGTTAAATTAAGACCATTGGCCTTTTGTAGTCTGTTATTTTTCTGTTGAACAGACCAACATTTTATTAGAATTTGTTCTTAATGACAAATGTGAAGCATATGAAGCTGTTTTTTGTTATCAAGCATTTAGTTGACTCGTATTTACATATGCTGCCCGCCAGAGTCTTTTCACCTATATGCCCTTTAAATTAATTTGGGTTTCCTATTGGTTGAGTATAATTTCATAAATGCATCACAGAACTTCCTTTGTTTAAATGTTTGAACATTTTTAGTTAACTACCAGGTTCGAAAGAAACTCAAGTTCTGCAGAACTGCTACAACCCTTGACTTTTGAAGCTTTCTTCTTTTTTGTGAGGGGTTTCTCTTTTCGTTGTTAAATTTAGCATCAAAATATCTTCAAACATTCCTGGTGCATGCTCCTCGCTAGCCTGCGAATGCGGATGTATTTCCATAAATCTGCATTCGCAGGCTAGCTCCTCACAAAAGCTTTCCATCTTGGAAGGGACATATAGATTTTCTCCACCATCTGCTTAGTGTCTGGTGAGGGCCTTGTGAAATTGCTGGAAAAGTGTGCTAAAGGTGGTTTCCCCTTTTGAAAAATGATTTCAAAATGGGGCAGATAAGAAGAGGTTTCACTTGTTCCGTTTTCATAGTAAAATTAATGCAAAAATGTTATACATGTAGGTACTGAAGAGTTCAAGCTTATTGAATTTTTTATTGTATACATAGTTTGTTATGTGGCAAATGTTCATGTACTCTGTTCACATTTCTTATTACTTAATTTGATGACAAGGCTGATTTGTTATCATTGTTTTAAAAGAACCTAAGATGTGGCAGTGTCCCTGGTAACTCAGAATGGCAACGTCTTGGCATGCAGTTATGAATCCACCCTGATAGGTGTAGGTTTTAGTGAATGTTCAGCCCTTTAACCCCTAAGAGTTACCAATATTTTATTTCTCCTTATGTTAATGTCTCTTAACTGATCAAACGTGAAGGTTCTTGAGAAAATGGGAAATGATCTACAAGTGAAAAAGGACTTGATTGTGAAATAAATTATGCTCCTCATACATGTATGTACCATAGGAAATGTCTGGAGAACAGTGTGGAGAATGTGCATATTGATATATTAATGGATTTAAATGGTTGACTGTGCTGAAGGTATTTTCATTTATTTGGCGAGATGGGTCTGGGTGTGTGCAACATTTCAGAGGGACTAAACTGTTTATCTTTTATTTTTCTCTGACTGATTTTAGTTTCATCCTTGAGTTCCTCATTTTTCTCCCGAAGTTGAGCCTTTTGCTGAGAAATGACTGTTGCATGTGAAATAAAAGGAGAGCCTCATTTGTAATTTGGTGGCAATTTGTGCAGCAAGATTTTTTGGAAATTTCTTGTGCTTCAATTTGTTTTTGTTATTAGATCAATGACAACGTGCAAATATATTTGTGTATCTATTTAGATGGATAGATCGAAATTTTTGTTAGCAGCCTACTCTCTCATTCTTTGTCACTTTCCCTTTCCTTTTCCGGCACCTCAGTTCTTTTCCTCAGATCTCCAGTCCGAAGTTTGGCTGATGGACTGGTATGAGCGCTATCCAGGGAATAGAAAATAATAGGTTCCTCCAACAGGTGGAAAACGAGCAGTTTCTGAGGTTACGTTAACATAATACATCATGAAGAGAAAAAAGTTTAAAACCCCGAACAAACTTGCAACAACAAAACATAAACTAAACAGCCGAGGAGGCGACGCCGGTCAGCCGCGGATTTTTGCGAGAAAAATCCTTGGCCGATAGGGCAGTCGTTGAGCAAGAATCGTGTAAAGGTGGTCTAAAATAGAAAGACACGACACAAGATTTCAAACACACTAAAGCAGTTTATTAACTTCAGGTTTTATGTACCATTGCTAACTAGACGAAACATAACCTTCAATTTAGCCACAGACTCTCATCTGCCCACGAATTGAATGAGAAACGACTCTTTGAACTCCAGGCATACTTTAAAGTCTTATCAGTAACTGAACAAGAGACGAAGACAACAACAACAACAGAGACGAAAGTGTTTTCAACTCACGAATGGCTCCTCCGTTTGTTCCGTATGAAATGTCATTGAAGTCCATGAACAACAAGGAATTTAAAACTTTCATCAAAACGAATCAAAAGTCATTTTTGATATGTGTCACAGTAACAAATAACCTATCCAAAAATGCTTTTCAAAACCTTAGAGAAATCGAAACGCCCTTAGTTCACGGCAAAACTGTACCTTGAGCAAATTCTGAAACGGTGAAAGATTCTCTTCAAGAGAGCTGTGTCGATTGCTTGATAGTTATGAAATCACCGTTCCGATGTCTGCCATCATGATCAAAACGGCAGCACTGAACAGTTGTGCCTTTCATTCACTTTGGAGTTGAAGGCCTTGGGCGAGCAAGACGTTGGAAATGGTCGTTACAATGACGTGTCAAATCTGCATTCGTCGTCCGCCATTTTGAAAATCGAATGGCGGGAGGAAGCCTGAGTCTTAGTGCGCATGTCCAGCCGTTTTTAAGCCCTGTCCCATCCGGGTATTTTCCTCGGACGGAAACTATGGGCTGATAGTGTCTCTCCGCGGACGAACACTATCGCGTCACGTGATCAATTTAAACCAATAAGAATCGGAGAAAATTTAGTGGTGAACTATAATGCCTGGTAGTGTTCTATGGCTCAGCAAATCACATTACAGCACTTGCATTAGTATACTAGTAGAATTCTACTAAATAGATTTAGCCAAACCTAAAAGCGGAGCTCCCGGGTTATTTATTCTTACTGGCTGTAGGATTAGTGATAATCCTACAGCCAGTAAGTGATAAAAAGCTTTGGAATTGTCCGCGCTTTGGTTTTCCCGGATATTACTTAATTATGTCATTTTCTTCGCTGCCTAACTAATGAATTCCACGGTTAATTTCACCCGAAAAACCGTCTGATCGCATGAATCACGGAGGGATCAGTGTGATATCGGTTTTTCCAGCGAAATTTACTGTCGAATTCACCAGTTAGGCAATTAATTCTTCTTGAATCGCAAGAGTTTTAAAAGAAAACAAGCAAATCCTCAGCAAGCAAACGGAAAGGGAAAGAAGCCATCAGAGTCGACTGTCAAAAGCCAGCTGCGAATGGGAATAACGCTAAAATTATAAATCACAGACGTACTATAGCTCGTGATGTGACAGATCGTCTCTGTCGGTTCAAGGTCAAAAGGGGGTTTTATTGATGTACTTTATTCCACTTTATCTCTGAAAACGAGGCTATTTACATTTTGATGTATTCCATTAAAATACGCCAGCTTGATTTAGAACCAGAATCGGCTAGAAAGGACAAACTTAAAAAAACTCTTCAACAAATTAGAGAACTCATTGCGATTACATGTTTATAACAGAAGCGCAAAATTTTCTTGTCACTGTCGAGGCACATCGAAAAACAGTTGGGCAAACGGAGTAAAAAAACTTATTCGCTCCCGTTTTAAAGCCAAACAAACCAGCAACAGATCAATTATTTCTGTCCAAAAAGAGTACAGATGATAGTTACTTAATTCCAGTTGAGAATAAACTACTTTTTAGAAATATGCATCTACTTGAAATAACCCATCCGTAGAAATAACAAATGGTTTAGTGTCCAAGAAAAGAATTTGTGAAGTTCTTCCACCAAGTTTGAGCTATTACTGGAGTCAGTACGTTTTGTCGTTCTCGTTCTCTTTCTCGCTTCTTTTGTTTCTGTTCCTCCGTCATAGGCCGTCGAGGCATCTTGCAGCCTTAGTAGATTAAAAAATTAAAAATCTTAAGACTTATGCCAAAAATTGCAATTCAGAGCAAAAAGCAGCACTAAACAAATCAATAATAAACACTCAGCTTTAAGTTTATATCCTTCCAATGCTTGACTTGAATAACTACGTAGCCGCCAGTGTGTGCTGACCACAGCTATATAATATCAAACCTGGTTTGAAACCAAAAAAAAAGGCAAGAAAAAAATATTTTCCAAACCGTAAATGAACACGAAAAGCATCGACTGTTAAGAGCTTTTGATGACGCAGCATGGCCGTGTAGCCGCGTCGAGCCACAGAAAGAGCGCGAAAAATTAAGCCTCGTTTATGGTCAGGTGTGAGTGTTTCACCTGGCTTGAGCCTGCGATCCAATCAACAACCAGACCCTGGTCAGCGGTCGACTTAAAAAACAGCTGACCTCGATAAGGTCTAACGTGATCCCGCAGTATGGACACGTCATACTGGTCAGCAGATACCTTGTTTTGACAGCTATCAATTGACCATGACATAACCTGCGATCAGGCTCTATTTTAGTTTCGCGTGGTACGTAATGTGGAGTTGGCGAAACGAAAAATAGAGCCTGACCAAATTCCTCTTCGAAATTCCTTCCGCCCACTTTTTTTGATTGATTGACATGTCCTTCATCGGCCAATCAAATTTACTTCCATTACACCAATACACGCGTGGACGGCAGATTCACGCTATTTTGTTTTGACCACAGGTCATTACCGTGGGAGGAATATTATAAACGAATTCGAAAGTTACCGTTGGCTTTAATTTGAGAAAAGGAAAAATTTAAAGCATGGGAAATGTTTTCGACGACTATATTGCGGCAAAGGCCGGTGTAATTCTTCCTCCGAACTTCACTGAAAATGTAATCTTTTAATTTGTAATTGAGATAACCTAGCATTTTGTCGTTGGACGGTTTGGCAATAGATTTTTCAAGAAAAATAGAAGAGAAATACATTATTCCTTGTTTGCCCATGACGGTTTCTTTGGTGATTTTGTCGGGTAATATCTTCAGTTGCAGTGTATTTCTAGAATTGCGCGCAGTAAAATCATGAAAACTTTGGCCGTTAATATTTGATGGAGTACGTACGAACAGTAAGATGGACTCGCAAAGTTTCTTTTATTTTTGTACAATTGGTCTCTCTGGAAACATGCCATTTTAGTTTCTGGAGTGCAAGTTTTAAGTTAAATCAACTGGAAATATTATGAAGCAATCTTGACTCCAAATTGTGCGAACAAACCGTGTCATGAACAGTAAGTAAATAATTAAGCCGATTGATACACAGATATTCAAAACATGCATTCGTGGAACTTGCGATTTTATCAGCATCTCCTCCTGTTGATATATATGTCCTTTGTCTCATCCAGGAAACCAATATGTATCGACTTTCATTGCCATTTGAAAGAACCAGCTATTTAGCTTTCAAAACATCAGGGAAGTTTGTGCCAAAGTACTTTCAACCACATGGCCACCACAGAGCTCGACAACGGAATCGGTAATTTCACTCGTTCCAGAGATTCAAACCCGATTCTGGACAAGTTATGAGATGTTTCAGATGGCATATCTCCATTTATACAAATAAAATCAAGTGGCACCGTCCACGTCATTGTAAGAACAAAAGGGAGCAAATTTTTTCGTACACTTATGGCGGATTAGTCTCGAGGACTTCGCGAGAGCTCCGCGCAATCACGATGGCATTTTCACTTCCGGCGTTTCAACAGCCAATCAGATCACGAGTTTGGTCGGCCAAATTTTGGCCGACCGTCTGGAATTCTTGAGAGACTTTTGGTCAGGCCCAATTTTAGTGAGCGACGACATAAGAGAACATATGGGCGAAGCTAAAAATGGGCCTGATCGCAGGTTAACCATGACATTGATGTCCAATATCAAAGATGTATGCTGTAAACTAGCGAGAATTTCAACTGGAGTATTGCCTCCTTTGATGAGCCTTGAGCCTGTATATGGTCACATTGGCATAAAAGGAGAGGTGGAAGGACGTGCGGTCGTACGGTCGTACGGTGACCAAAACCAAATATTCTCGCACCGATGGATTACCTTTTTTTTCTTAACTATGGCGCTCCGCGCGCGCGAAGCTCCGCTATAAATTTGACGATGCCACAGAGGAGGGAAATAAAATGCAGGCCTATTCCCTTGCTTTCTGTCATGGTTGATTGTATCTTTGAAAAGTAATCTGTAGTCGCCTAATCTGCTATGTTGAAAAACGAGAATGATGCACTGTACTGACATGCACAATCACAACATCATTAGATTTGGTGAGGAGCATTCCTGCCATCATGGTTTACTTGAAAGAGCAAACAATTCAGAATAACATGAACAATGACTCCTTTTCGTATGGGATATTTTTAGATGTAAGAAATATCATTTTTGACCGTTTTCAAGCACCTTAGATTGACTCTGAATATAGCACCTGCATAAAGGAAAAATATATTTCGGTGTGCCACAAGGCCCACTACTCTTCCTCATTTAATGATATTCATAATTACACTCTGACATATTTGATTTCCATCTCTTTGATGATGACACCAATTTAATTTATATGTCGGTCAAATCTTCAACATGTCCCCTCCCCCGCGGGCAACCCCCCGGGCATTTGACTTCTCCCCCTCCCAAACGACATAGGTGTCCAATTCAATTTTGGGGGGGGGGGGGGGAGGTGTTAAGGCTTTGATTTGATCGATTCATTATGCGCCAACAGGCAGTGCCTGCGGCTTTGTCAGTTGTATATGAGTGTATTGCACGCCACTGTATTGCGTGATCAACTTGTAATAAAACTGATTGAGTTCTTTCGTTGTGCCGGTCGTTCCTTGCCCGTCTTTTTAACATTGACGTGGTGGCAGCGGTTACTGATTCACGTTCTCGAGGACCCAATAGCCGGCTTGCTAATCCAAGCAACAACGAGCCTACCTATCCGTGATGGTTGATCTGAGCACCCATTTCCACTCAAGGAAAGTATCATTTCACCGCTACTCATTTTTAATTGAGTTCCAGCAGCGCTCCAAAGCAATGCTCCCGTACAAATAATGCGAGCATCACAACGTTCGAAGCTTGGAGGCAGAACCGTTAGTATTCCCTCTTCCTACACGCTACTTCGCCCCCTTTCTAGCAGATAATTTTACCTGACAGAAAACTGGCCCACTGTCCCCTACAGAGGACTCGCTCCTGACTCGCTCTTTTACTTGCCGACGTAACGCTTGTTATAGTAGGCCAAATTGCGATTTTTTGCCGTGTAATTTCACCCAATGCTGTTGTGAAGAATTCGACGTCCGTTAACTGCATTTGGCAAGCAATAAGAGCCCATTATGGCTTCCAGTCTACTGGTGCCCGCTTTTTAGAATTCTCTAACATAAAACCTGAAGTCGATAAACGCCCAGAAGACCTATTCTAACGGTTATTGCTCTTCAACCACGTTTGGACACTCCTATACAAAAATATACCACACTTACGAACATTTGGCCTGAGCCACAGATCCTGGAAGCCGTCAGATCCAAAATCCGTTTAAACAATAGTTCTCACAAAACCAATGTTTAAAACCAATGTTTATGTTATGACTATAGCATAGGGGTGCAGGGATAGCGCAGTGGTGAGAGCTCGCGCCTCCCACCCGCCTCCCACCAATGAGGCCTGGGTTCGATTCCCCGATTCGGCGTCATATGTGGGTTGAGTTTAATGTTTCTCTACTCTTCACCGAGAAGTTTTCTCCGGGTACTCCGGTTTCCCCTCTACTCAAAAACCAACATCTGACTTGATTTGCTTTCATTGTTTATTTCAGTTTACAGTGTCCCCAATTAATTAGTGCTCCAGCGCTAGAACGACTAGACACTTAAATAAAGTTCTTTCCTTTCCTTTCCTTTAGCAGTAGAAACAGAATTACAGTGGTGCACACAACAATTATTACATTATTCATAATGATGCAAGCCTGCAAATTCTTTTTTGCCATAAGCCTATCATATGTCAGGCTAGGAGGGACAAGGTTTGACGTGACATGCCGCCACCCTGGTCGGACAAACAAAAAATTGCCCCATTTGTGAAGTGGGAGGCCTGTGGCAGACCACGTTATAAATTGTCCAGCGTCACATTTTCCCTCTTGTTTTTAATTTTTAAAACTTTTTCAAATGGTTCAAATCTTTGGCATTGTCTGTAGCCGTTAGCAGCCAAAACATGGTGGGCTGCTATTTGATTGACAGGAAAATCCTGAAAGTATTTATGCTCTAGCATGATCACAATCATGTGAAAGGTCTTATGAAGTAAAATCACTTAATGTAAAGTCAAGATTCATAAAGGAGGAATTTTAAGAAAATCTTTCAAGATTCAATTCGAAGGTCTGAAGTTCCACGGGGAAATAAATGCTCTTCTCCACAAGTTGAAGTATTAATAAAGAATCAAAATAGCCGCAGGTGATGGTCATGCGTGACACGGTTCGGGCAAATTGGAACAATTTCAAAAACACAAAATTCCTTGGAACATTCTCCAGATTTACATACGATACGCTTCTCATTGAATCCAACTCACCTAATAGTATTCTGTATGTTTCTTGGTGACCAGTGAAAGCTAATACAAGCTACGAGTTTTAGAAGTTTCTTCATCAGACTAATGTATTAAACAGTATTTTAAATTTAATGTTTGAAATATTCACGTGCACATGTATTTTCAGTGAACCACAGACAGACAATTACTGGAGCATGGAAATAATGCGACATATTTTACGAGGCACAGTATTTCTTTTAAGCAAATTGGAACAAAAAAAATGTTTAGGATGGGATGATTTTTTTTTTGGACTTTCATAAAGTATTTTTTTCCACGATGATTATACGTCGGTTATGTCTACTAAATTCAGATTACTTATGAAATTTCTTCTTTTACATTAAACAGTGTATAAAATCTTAAGAGATGCTGTTGTTATTTAATCAATAAATCTAAACAGAGTTTTTATCGAAGTGATCTTGACTTGACAAGGGAAGGAAACATATTGGTTGACCAAGGATGGTCTCGGCAACAAGGCGGCATCGCGTGAAACATTTTGGCAAATTAATAACTGAGAAATGATGAACCGCACAAACCTGAGAATTGGAGAGGTGGTTTATATGTGTGTCTTAACAACATTTCAAGTTGTTAGCTTCTTAAATTGAACGGTTTCGTTTTTTTTTTTTTTGTTTCGTGACGATGAAAACGAGGAAAACATGTGCGCACTACCCAATGTTGTTTTGGCAATATTGTTGCTTTCCTTTTGCCATTCTATTCTCATGTTGTAATTTTCTTTTTTGTCCAACAAAAGACATTTGTACAAATCCTGAAATGTTTCAGCTTTTGTTTGTGCATACGCAGTGATTATAACGTTAACTTTTCTAATTCAGTTATTGAAGTCGCGATGAGGAATGTAATTTGATTCCCTGAAAATTCGCCGTAAAACTCAGGTCATAAAATCTTATCAGTTTGATGAAAACACAAAAAACATGCCTTTGTGGAAAAGTACCCTCAGCTAGTTGATCCCACAGTACATTGCGATGTTATTTTATTTAAATCAAGGTCAATCAATGTGAGTTTTCGTGAGACATCTCACGCGAATTTTGAAACCCGAACTGTATGAATATGGGCTGGAGAGTTTCCATTTTTTGCGTAGAGTTACTTGTAAGACGACGTGAAACGCAAAATGAAAATGAAACCAAATCAAAATGAGACTCAGCCATTATGCTTTATGGCCATAAATTAATATACCTAGCATTTCGCTTTCTGGAGTGAAAATATATATTTTTATTTCGCATCAGAACAGAAGACCCCGGTCAACCTGTCCGGTCAGACAGATCACTTGCCAGTCAAAACCTTAAATTTACCGCAGAAATGTCCGATGACCGGTGCTTATTGCAGGCTTGATGATGGTTACAATATGTAATGATAAATCATCAGAAGTTATCATAATGTACTCGGACGAAAAAACGGATTTACACCAAATTTGCACAGCGCAAATATAATGCAAAGATATATTTACTCTACAGCAAACATGTAGCAAACATGGTAAATGCCACATTTGCTACCATATTTGCACACCAGTGTGGATATAGTAGCAAATGTGGCATTTACCATGTTTGCTACAGGTTTGCTCTAGAGTAAATATATCTTTGCATTATATTTGCGCTTTGCAAATTTGGTGTAAATCCATTTTTTCGTGCAACATCATGAGGTTGTAAGCTCTGCAAAACATTTCGTTGTGGACATGAGATTTTGAGACTGAGTGAGTCCAGATCAAAATTGGTGGTCATGTTCAACTATGCTGACTGAGTATAAATGGTTCATTCCTACATTACAGAATGTAGAAACTTAGAAGGAGATTGAGAAGGAAACTTGGAGAGGGAGAAATTCAACTTCCCTATAAATGATGTGTGGCAGGCTAATTGCAACATGTACATGTTTGTCTGATGTGGGTGTTCATGGAATTGTTGACCGGCTGGGAAAGCTTCCATAGAAGGAACAACAGCTTTTGAGAACGCTACAATCTATTCTCAGCTCGCACACAGCCATGTCCGTTTTACACACACAATACGGCCTATGCGGAATACCGCTGACCCCTATGATACGACGACCGAATTATCTCCTGTCAACATCCTTCCTTTCAAATAAAACTATTAACATGTTAACATGTTTCGTATGAAAAAAGAGAAAAAAAAAAAAAAAGAAAAGAAAGTCATTAACACAACAAATATGAACAGACAATGTCTGATAATAGTCAGTATCGAGTACCATGCTGCACTCTGGTCTCCAGTTTTAAAGGTCCATCCTCTTTGGTGGTCTGATTGGCCGACCATAACGAGACGTTTGCACTGGCGGAAGTGAATTCTCATTCTGAGACTCTGAATTGGGGTTAGGTACTATGGTTTCTGCGGAATTTCCGACATCCTCACCATTAG
>NC_090877.1:19486358-19493858 GCF_036669935.1 Montipora foliosa | reverse complement strand
GGGGAATCGTTTTACCACCTACTAGCTCAGGCAATGATCTAATCATAATATGGTCATGTCCCACTCCCGTTTCCTGGAGGGTTAAGACAACACCAACTTTACCAAGAAAACACTTAATTAATTAGCTATAATGAGACTTCTCCAAATCGCCGTCGTCAATTAACGAGGGGCAAACCATTATTGAAATATTACAAGTAACGTTACTTGACGTTTCGATGTGTCCAACATCATTATCAAGAATGAAAGTTCGTAAAGTGTCAAAATTCTCGTGGCATACCGACATATTTCTTGTTAAGTGTTTAACAAGCAACCGACCGTCCGAAACCATTGTAGATTTTGGCAATGACCCTAGATCTAGAGATTCCTTGGATACAGTAATTTTGGGATAGTCTAAATATCAACCAACCAACCAATCAATCAGTCAATCAATCAATCAATTAACCAATCAATTAATCAAGTCTTTACTATTGATACAGAAATATTAGATAGATTTAGCTTTTCGTTTACGGCAGACGGCAAACGTGAAACTGAAATTTGCGTTTTGCAAAAAATCAAAGAAACTGGTCTGATTTTAGATCCTTTTTTTGCCCGTTATCTACAAATGTCGCGCAACTTCTAAAACGAGAGAGAAAAGTTAGAATAAAATAATTTTCATGCCTTTATGACAAGCAACAGCCTGCCGTTTGACGTTTCCCGTTTCAAGGAAACGCGATGCTAAATTACCGCGTACAAACGCGCAAGAATTACAAAATATACCAGAAAAGGTCCAAAACTATCTAAAGCCTAAGGAAAAAAACTAAGGTGAAAAATGCATCCGAGAACCGCCATAAAGCCTATAAAAGAAAAATACTTAACCCTAGAAGGGTTAAAAAACCCGTAATGATTTTGCACTTACATCAACACTTTCAAGTAGTCCTCCTTATCCTTAAACTGGAGAATTATCTCTCGCAATTGAGCCGGTCTCGCGCGATACTGCAGATGTACGATTAGTTCGATTTCGATGCCTTCCTTGTTAAGACACTCGACATCAGCATAACTAATACTCTGGAAAACACTTGGAAAGATAATAAAGTGGTATCCAGGGGGGCCGGGGTGGAGACCCTCTCTCTTCACTTCGGTAGCAAGCTTCTTCTGGTGAATATTGTACGCTATCCCCACTGCAAAATAAAAAAAAGTTCGCAAATTCAACTCAGTTTTCAAATGTTACGTATTCATTGAAAGCCATCAGCTGGAGGTCCTGCAGAATAAAGGCTGCCCACCCACGTCGACTTCTCCGCAGCTAAGGCTCTTAACAAACTCGGGGTGCATTCCTTGGAAGTCTTCTTCTTATTTCTATTCGATTTTAGCAGTATCCCGGCAACTGAGTGGAATAGGGTTTTCCTAAAAAATGAGTATTCGGAAAACCTAATACTTTTCGCGCGAGTGGCCTGAGAACAAGAGCACGGAATAGTCTGGAACCGCCTTGAGAATCCACGCACGATTTTTCCGAGAATGCATATTCCAAATATTCCGAGTAATCAATGTGCTGCTCATTTCCTTTATACTGGTACGGGAAGCACTGTGATCAGACCACTACTCCGATAATACTGAAAAAGGAATGGGTCCAAAAAGAATATACTTTAACGGAATATTCCTTGTATTCCCATTGTGAAATCGGTGAAAATAAACTTTGCATTGTCAAAGAAGCGGCAAAAGCAGAAACAAAATTCAACTAAAAGGCATGCTGACAATTTTTCTGCTCTCACTTAGTCTGAAACACGCGCCACTTAATTACATATCATTCAACAAGTAACGTACCTATCGTTATGCGCTTCGTCCTTCAAAAGCTTTTTCATGAGGTGAATCAAAGTTGCTCAGTATTTTCAGGTTGCTTTCGAGCAACAAAACACAGAACGACTGAACTCACTTAAGTCAATGTCGATAAAATGTCGAGGTGTAATGGGAACGTTTGCCTTTTTAAAATATAATAATTGAATTTCCATTCATATAAATAGGTATATAACGTCGCTATTTATATCAATTGTAAAGAAAACGACAAAACTTTGAAACTTCTGTCATCTTCAGTTGATTAATGTACAAAGCGTTGCGTTGAATTTATAAGTCGGAAAAAGTGCTAATTTTGCCAGTAACAACGGAATGTACATAAAACGTGACAATGTGAGAATTAAAAGAATAGTTTTAGATCTACGTGATGCAGTTGTTGATTAAGAGAAGGTTGTTCTCTTTGAATATGAAAAGCTTCTTTTATCTTGAGTTGAAAAGTCGTAGAGGCGTGATCTAAAATATGGAAACATTCCCCTGAAGACAGGGCGCGACATTGTTCGGAATTCTGTAGGTGTTTGAAAACGTGAGAGGCCCTATCACTGACTAAGTGCTCACGCACGCGTGTGGAAAAATGCGTGAGCACTTAGTGATAGGGCCTCTCACATTTTCAAACACCTACAGAATTCCGAACAATGTCGCGCCCTGTCTTCAGATTTTAGATCACGCCTCTACGACTTTTCAACTCAAGATAAAAGAAGCTTTTCATATTCAAAGAGAACAACCTTCTCTTAATCAACAACTGCATCACGTAAATCTAAAACTATCCTTTTAATTCTCACATTGTCACGTTTTATGTACATTCCGTTGTTACTGGCAAAATTAGCACTTTTTCCGACTTATAAATTTAACGCAACGCTTTGTACATTAATCAACTGAAGATGACAGAAGTTTCTGTCGAAACATGTCTTGTAATTTCAAAAGTTTTGTCGTTTTCTTTAAATTTTTGACTTGCCTGCTGATATCAAGATATCAATTGTAAAGTTCACAAAATTTTCCAAGTGACGTGACGTCGGCTTAAGTGACATTGAAACAAACAAAAAGCTCGAGTCGACGTCTTCGAATTCATACCCAGGATTCCAGAGGTTATTTTCTCGCCATGAAAAGAGCGAGTCACGAAGCGGCGAGAAAAACCTCTGGTACAGGCTGTTAACCTTTCTGAACATACCGCCCCAATCACGTTGCGCTTTCCACTTCCAGAGTCAACTTTTGACCCTGGAGATTTCATTGGTCGATCGACAAACCGTTTTTTATGTAGGGATTGCCATTGGTTAAGTCGAGGGGGACGATCAAACCGGTTTTTCACTGGTGCAATACAACATTCCAAGTTTTTGGTATATTTCATTGAACAGTTTCGATTTTACTTTTTTGTTACGTGACAGTGACAACGATTTATTCACTCCACCGTGAGAATTTCCCAGTAGAGTGACCGGTAAACATTGCGCAAATGTTTGTATCACGTGGATAAAACCGGTTTACTCTGGAAGTCAATAAGCCAAATAAGTTGGTTTGCATGGAAGTGAGGTTTTTAACGGCGGGCCTGTACCAGAGGTTTTTCTCGCAGCTTCGTGACTCGCTCTTTGCATAGCGAGAAAATAACCTCTGGAACCCAGGGTATCGAATTCATGGAAGTTAGAAAATAGATACCGTTTGTTTGTTAAATATATTCAGTTAAATGAAGGACATGGGTGTAATAATTTCTCAAACATGAACATGCTGCGTTTGGCTTTTTCTACATCTGTTGCCGTGTACTATTATGAACAATATGCATGTTTCAAACTGCACTTACATATCGTGACGCTCAGGATATAACAAAAAATGCAACTGTGAAACACAAACACGGCAGCCTGTTTTTACAATTTATGCTATGAAGGAAGTTTAGTTGAACCTCAGTTTTTGAAAAATAGGACTCAACCTAGATAAAAGTGAAGTATGCCGTTGGAAAATTCACAGCCATTTGCCCATCAATCATGCGCATGCAAAGTTGCTTCATCAGGTGTAAGGCAATTTACCTTCCTCTGTGCTAAGCTTCCTTAGAGATGTTCCTACCATTGCACCGATAAATACAATTATGGCTGCCAAACCACAGGCAAACGCCGTTTTGTTACCACAACCCATCGTCCAATGTCAAGGGGAAACTAGCGACTAACAAAATACGAGAGTTTGAACTGTACTGAAAATGCGGTAACCTGACAACTCGCACGTCAACGCACAATTGCGTTCAAAATATTTGCACGTATCATACATATTTTTGAATTAGAAGCCTACCTAATCTCAAGGGAAACTATTTAATAACAATCCATGAAATATCACACGTGCGTTGTACTATCAGATGATTGGCAATCTCATGAAATGTATTATTTTCTTTTCTTTTTAGGGGTGCCTGTACACAATCCACTCTCTTTGTGAGTTCAAAAATGCAAACTTAAAAAGACAAGGAAGTGATTATTATTGGTAGGTTTTGCTGAATTTAGGCGTACGTGCCTTGTTATTTTGCAGCAGTTGAAGTCATCATGGCAAAAGGAGCTCTAACTGTTGTCATCGCTGTTATCGGAATTGCAGCTCTTCTCATCCTTATTTTGATACCAATGAGCTTCTCTGGTGTTGATTATTACGAGGTGAGGTAACACGAATCTATTTACAAGCACTGCCAAACGTTTTTATTTGCCTTTGGAGTTTTCTTGAAGCATCTTTTATCCTGCAAGAAACTAAAGTAATACTATTGAGTGATTAGATTATAGAAGAAAAGTGGGATATGACTAAATCCCAACAAAGCCATCATTGCATTTTTACATTTTCTTTATTTTGGCAATTTGAGTTCACAAATGGTAAACCATAACCGAAATATTGCAGAATCGTGATTTCATGACACTTTGGTGCCGAGTGAGTTGCCTTGATAAACTTTGTCTCTACAATCTGAGTACACAAAGTCCAAGCCGGTCAGTTTTGCATCACTCTGACGGGATCCACAAACCAATTTTAAAATTATTATCCTTTACTATTTCAGACGAAGTAAGGGTAAAGGGAAAATGCGGTGGAAAAATCCTCGGGGCGCTATTTTCACTTGATCTGATTCGTTTCATTCGGCACGTGCCGTATCGCACACCGCCCCTATCAATTATAGACTTGCGATGATATGAGAGTTGTTGCTAATGATCATTTCGATTCAGAAAAAAAGTACATTGGAGAGCGTTCGAAATGGAGAGCTAAGAAATAGTAAAAAGGAACAAAAAAACAAAAACAATGGTGCAGTCATGACTGAGGTCATTGAAATTCGTTAAGAAAAAGATTGAAGTTGATTTAAATAAGAACGGGGCGCTAAACTTAATAATATCCCAAAAACATAAAGGTTAAATTAAAGTAGAAAAAATATCCCTTCTTTTTCTGACTAAATCATAAGCAGAATTTTTTGAGTACTAGTAATGGTGGTATTACTGTCAATACCGTGAGGCAATATCAGAATTTGCGTAGAAGAAACGTAACTTCAAATATTCTGTCCGTTGTGTTCCGCGTGACTGACAATATTTCGTCGAAAGAAGGAATTATTTAAAATGCACAAGTGGAATGTGACTGTAGATGCGATATTAGAAAACTTCCTGTTACAAAGTTGTCTTTGATGTCATTTGTATTGGTCTGAAATTAGCCCAGCACGTCACTGTATGTTGTGTCTTTGAAGTTACGTAAACTTTTAGCGTCGACATGGCGTACAAGTGCGACTTCCAATTTTTCATGCCACTTGCTACGCATGCATTCTTTAACTGTCACGTTCTGTACTCATGCAGTGCATTTTAGGGTAAATCAATTAACCCTTTTCACCGCAGTCACGCATACACGTAAAATATGCCCCTTTTGCTTTTATGATTTCCTTCTTGTTTAAATTTTGTCACAACTTCATGCGAATATGTGAATAGCACCCACTGGTGTGTTTTGCAATTATCAAAGGCTTAAAAAAACACTAGCTAACTGCAACTGCCGAATTCCGCTGCATATCCCCATACGTTTCGCAACTGAAGCCCAAAATACTAGTCTCTTGGCCAAAGAACAGCACCAAAAATTGCATTTTTTGTGGTCACTTTTTTAATCGAAAACATTGACCTAAAATCAAAAGTCTACATTTAAATCAAACCTCAAGGCCATGACTTGGTATCTGGCTGGGAATTTTTCTCTCTCTTTTTCCGCGGGCCTCGCTTTGGCCATTTATTGGAGCCAGTCTTGCGTATCTTAAGTTGCCTTATTCATGTCCTAAAATAATTATGGGTAATTCAGCCACAGTTCGACTCTTCCAGTCCTCGTTTCAAAGTGCCGGGCCACCCAATACTACTGGCAAACTATGGCATCGATTGGATTATTTACCACTCAAAACCAGCCCAAATAGCCTTGGTAGGTCCTGGAATCCATCTACAGTACGACCAGAGAGACAACTTCACTCGTGAACCGCCAATTTCCTTACGAAGCATGTTTGGAGTCTCAGTCAGCATGTAACCACCTCTCACCTCTATTTTCTTTCAGAGGCTAGTCTTTACTTACATTTCAGCCTCATGCCGGATGCAATCCCACAGCATCAAAATACCTCAAGTAATTCCATAGCAACTCCTTGTAAGGGGATATTTAGCGGTCAAGACTATTTATCGCCAAACGTCTACTGAGAAAAGTTGCACACGCCTAGCTCGCAAAGGGTTAAATTTCGACTGTGCGAATTATTATCTCATTTCACAGAAAAATAAAGACGATAGAAAGATCGGGGTTTGCATGGCAACGCAAAATTCCTCTTCTTGGAACCCCAAAAGACAAATATCTTCAGGTGTTTGTTTTGTTTTTGTTTTGTACTCGGGCTTTCAACGGAAGCCAGGGTTAAAAAATTCAAACCGTTCCACGGTCTTCATATTTGGTGGGAAAATGGGAGGTCATTATTCCAGGCGTTTCTAGTGGAGGCCCTGGAAACTGGGGACGAGAACACGACAGCGTGAGCTAAAGACCGCCGAGAAATACAGGGAAGAAACATTGGTAAGAATGATACTTTGTACGCTCGCCTCACATACAAAGGCACACACCATTCGCGGTACCCTAAAAGATATGGAGCGTTTTCGGAACGGGTCGGTCCACCAAAACTAGAGCTTGAAAGCTATGAAGACTTTAAAAACATCTAGGCTAATTAGCAAAGTGAACAAGGGCCAGCCATAGGATTTGTATCAAAATAATGAAAATTTGATAAAATGGTGTAAAAGATTAAAAAGAAATAGGCAGTCTATGACCGTATGTGGTTACTCCTGTCAATTGATTACAGTAGAAATACCACTAGTAAACGAGAAATACTGAAATGAAATTGAGGAAAAAAAGAAACATTAAACTAAAGGAAAACGGTGATTGCTTACAACATGTATGGTATGTGAAGCTGCCTCTTAAAGGGGTGCTAAACACACCCCCCAAGTATGTTAGCTACGCCATGCTGATGAGCTGTCCATGGCTGCTAATTGACCGGGCGGAATGGTTGTGCGCATGCGTGATGTGTTGGCCACACCGGGTTGGTGTTAGCGTGTGTCACCTTGGTTTTATAGTTTTATTGAATGAAGGTTGGATTGAGATTTGATATTTGAGGAAGGCAACTGTCAACTTCAATTTTGGTGTCATTCCCACAAAGGGTAAACTGATATATAACAATTGTGTTCCCCAAATACCAAG
>NC_090877.1:19471358-19481358 GCF_036669935.1 Montipora foliosa | reverse complement strand
TTTCTTTGGTCCTGACTTCACTTTCAAGCTGTTCCAGGCCAATGCACACTTTATCAAACTAGATGAGATTGCAGTCTGGACTGGAGACAAGCTCGAAATCAAAATCACCTGTGCTTTTCAGTACTTTCTAAGAAAGGACTTTCTGCCAGATTTGCATGAAGCGTACAATGTGGACTACGAACCCGTTGTCAGGGGAACCGCAATTGACGCCATAAAGGGAAGAGCCGCGAATTTACCGATCGAGGATTACATCAGGTTCGGTGCTTTTCCATGTTAGAAACAGTTTTCAGGTATACATTTGCCCACCTCCAGTACAGAACGTTTCTTAACCATTAGCAAAATGTATTTTTTGAGCATCATTATGAATGAGGTCTTCACGGGAAAGTACCGTACTCTTACACCACACTCTCTGTCCAAAGGTTCCCTTGAGGATGGTTTGCTCTGGTCTTGGTTTCGATTTACCCTAGCTTTGCAATTAATTAAATAATTAATTAATTATTATCAATAAATAAATAAGGAATAATTAAGGGATTTGCAAACTTTTACCACTTGTTTTCGTAAACTGCCACATGATCGATTGGGGCGCATAGAATTTCACCCTAGGAAAATCGGTGAGACATAAGAAATTGCTTCCATGTGGGAAGTAATCATTTCCCCGTGGGAAGATGGCTCATAAAGCTTAGTGTTAATTGTCTGAGCGTTAACGCTAGAATGGAAATGGGTCGTTACAAAGAAACATCGAAAATCGAAGCCACGATCGTTAAGAGGCCTACCATTTTTCAAGATATTGCCCGTTCCGGAGTTCAAAAAAAGGACTGTGCACTAGTTTTCGCATTGTTGAAAAGTCTTTTGATTAAGAAGTTAACCGCCACCACCAGAAAGATGTCCCAAAGGTTAGTACCATAACCAACTATGGGCAGATTCTTTGGATAGTAATCACACTGTCGAAAGTTCAAATAACATATAAATGGGTCTAATATGAAATTGGCCTCTACCGAATAGAGTTTGAGACCATTGTGCTAGTAAAATAAAAGTGCATAATGGGCTCAACCCTTTGTTGAATTATGCCAGAAATTATGCCCAAGTTCCTGAAAATTATGCTACTAGATTCCTAATTTCTTCACAGAATGACACCCTCCCGGTGCACATACCAACGATTCACAAATTATTGCATTCTAAAGCGTGATTCTCAAATGTCCTTCAACTGTTTGATTTGTTTCTTCTCTGACTCAGACGACTCTAGAATGGCAACACGGAAAGAGATAGGGTCTACTGCTAGGCAACTAGGCAAATGGGAAAGCAAAATGCTTCCGGTAGTTTCCAGTCTCAAATAAAACTGAATAATGTAATAGGCTATTTTCATGATGGCGTCATTTTACTACCGAGACCAGAGTGCTTTGCTAAAATGCTTTCTTATGAAGATTTTTCGACTCTCCAGCGAATAACCAGACAGTTGGTGAAATTTGGCAACAGAAGCCATTTAATGCATTCTGGTCTTCGTAGTACAATTACGTTATCATGCAAATGGCCTACTGATTTGCTACTATTCTAAAAGTCAATTAAATGCAAGAATAAAATTGTTTTAGCTTTAAAAAATCTTTACACAGTACAAAGCACAAATTATACTTCCCTAGAGCTGTCTTTATTTTTTTCATATATATATATATTTTGCTCGTTTGCCTAGGCTATGCCAAAGATCATTCTAGCACACCGGGCTTACCCCTACCATGGAATCTATACAATGTCTTCATTTTTTTTCTTCTGATTTTCTAAATCCAGTTAGATGGTTGCATTTTTACCTTTGGTAAAGTGACTTATTTAGATATAACCTTTGTTGTGTCTGGCCTCATTTTTTTTTACGAGACTAACATAGAAGAATCCTCTCCACTCTCCATCGATCAGAATTCTGGAATTGGCATCTTCTGGAAGATAGTTGGTGGCCGTGCGCAAACCCACACTGCGTTGTTCGCTTACCCCTAAAGCGCTCAGAAGACAAACAAATGTTGAGACTTGTGGACCAAAAAGCTTGTCATTATATTAAACAATGCCAACAACACGCAGCAATTCGCAACGCGGTGTACAAACACACTGCATCCAACCTTAAGTGTTGGGTCAACAGAGACAGGGGCGAATTCAAGTGAGACCATCGCTATTGTGTGCATATGATGGATGGTGTTGCATAAGATGTTCCTGATGCTGTGGATCAGGGAAGGTTCTTTATCCATCATATGCACACAGTAGCGTTGGCCTCACTTCAATTCCCTGCATACACATACACACGCTGCTTAGGACAACATTCCTTTACAGAGACAGGAGTGTTTGCAAAGGGCTTAATTTAAGTCAGAACTCATTGTTTCCCTCAATTGTTTACAGGAATCGAGAGAACATTGAAAACGAACTTTTCAAAGCATTGGCTAAGCGGGTTGATGGTTGCTGCCGACCGACATGTCCAACAAAAGAAGAAGATATGCCGCCTTGTGGTTACTGTATCAGTAACAACCTCTGTAAGAGTGATCAAAAGGGGATTTTTGTAGAGGTGCGGTATTTCCAGTTACTGGCAGTCGACGTGCATGACGATGTCAAGAGTCGATACTTGCGACAGGTTATAGAAGCGGCAGAGGAAGAACGAGCGCAGTTTGAATTGAGGGAGAAGGTAACGCCTTTGTTCAGGATAGAATACGATAGAGTAGAATAGGCCATATATAATTCTTGTTCTCACAGTCGATTTGGCTAGTACGCAGTGGAGGCTTACGGAGGAAAAGAGATATTTGCATCTACAAAAATTCCCTCGCATTAGCCACCCATTCCATGCTGCTTCTAGTCCATCTGTGAGAATGCGAATGTGGTCTCGTCTTGGCACTGTATCATAAAACAATCCTCTTGGAAATGGTTCAACTTCGAGTGAAAGGATTGCGCTTCCCCTACGAGATCGAGTTGACATAATATTTTGACACTTTTTCAGTTTTGATAACAATCAGGGTGTTAAAGAGATTCAAAGCAGCTCTTAACATTTATTCTCTTTCCCTGTGCATTGCATTTGGGCCTAGCTGATCATTATCCGTATCGTTTTACCTTATCACTGAAAAATTATTGCAATTCGATTGGTTGAGGTCATCGCTGAGTAATGCAAACATGTGAAAATTACAAATAAATCGATGGAATTATACGATTTCAGTTGAGGCAAAAACAAACATTAGTATAATTTTTAACGGTTTTCATCCTCCCTCCAACAACTGCTGGATCGCTGTCCCGTGCCGCTTCTCCGAGACGCCTCATATGCTTTTTAGGTAAATCTTTGTTGCGGCCTTTATTCTTGTTTTGACGCACATAGTTTTACCCTTGGAAAATTAAAATGAAATCGATCACCATTCATAAAACATAGTCAAGAAGTTGAAATATCTGTCATAGAAGAGTGATAAAGAAACAACATGTTTAAATCTCAGGCTTGTGTGTTATATACTTGAATTATTCGGCAAAATGTACCATGTAGAGTTTCGTATAGAGATACCACGTGGTGGTGTCCTTCAGAAGGACACGTGCACAAACTTGGAGGCCGGTAAACAGCGGGAAAGACCTGGATTTACTTCGGCTACCTGAAAACCTATCTTTGCTCTGCTGAAGTTGTAAATATTCGCATTTACACTTGTCTTGATATATTGGTTGTTCAGAGCTTAAAAGCACGATGTGAATCAATATTTTCATGTTCATTGTATGTCTCTATGTCACGCGCTCTGGAGAAAAAAGATAACTGAAATTTAACTGCTCTACGTAAAAAAAAAAGTATACTATCGAGCTGAAAACTTGCAAGAAGGTATATTTTTTGCTTAATGAAGATAAAAACTCAATCGTCTGTTTTATGGCGTAACGTAAAAGCCAAGAATGGCTTACTGTAACAAATATTTGACGACTTCCAATTCTCCTACAATCAAATGTCCCAAAACGATCAAATCCCGCGCAATAAAAATCTCTTGAAACGATCCTAAAGGCTGTGCTAATGTGTTTTCGGAAAGTAAGGAAGTATTACTCGTTGAAAGGTTAAATGATAAAAAATTCCGGAAAACTTTAATTATGTGGAGAAACTAGATATACGATAAGAAAAACAAGTTATAATTGAAATAAGTTATCCTGCAAACAAGCTATCGTAAATATTAAAATAGAAAAATAAAAGGCAACAAAGAGGAAGATAGCAGACTCTCTTGACCATGTTAAATGCATCACCAGGACATATGCATTGTTATCGGTTGACAGATTTTAAAGTATAGCCTCTTCTTGAGTGTTCTTAATATTTTGAAACTCTGTAAATAACTCCACGTTCGGCGAAAGCAAAAACTGTTTTTACAAGTTCTCACTGAATCAGCCAGTTAGAGAGTTGCCTGTGCGACCTGGGAAGCCTCTGCCTTTAAAGATCTCCGACTTGTCAAAAGAAGGATATAAGGGGAAAATCGGCAGACGCTGTTTTGTCAGTACTTTATGCGTGAACTGCACATGTGGAATGAGACAGTAGATGGGGCACATACATATGTGGAATGAGGCAGTGTGGCCCAGTGGTTAGGGCACTTGTCTTAAGATTCGGAGATCCCGAGTTCAAGACCCGCTTTGATCCTGGTAGTCCCTGGTTCAACTAATAATATTTTGAAACTCTGTAAATAACTCCACGTTCGGCGAAAGCAAAAACTGTTTTTACAAGTTCTCACTGAATCAGCCAGTTAGAGAGTTGCCTGTGCGACCTGGGAAGCCTCTGCCTTTAAAGATCTCCGACTTGTCAAAAGAAGGATATAAGGGGAAAATCGGCAGACGCTGTTTTGTCAGTACTTTATGCGTGAACTGCACATGTGGAATGAGACAGTAGATGGGGCACATGCATATGTGGAATGAGGCAGTGTGGCCCAGTGGTTAGGGCACTTGTCTTAAGATTCGGAGATCCCGAGTTCAAGACCCGCTTTGATCCTGGTAGTCCCTGGTTCAACTTCCCAGCTGCGCCTGTAAAATGCCAAATGGTTTGCCTCCGTCAACTTGAGATTCTTAGCAGCTGTTGTTGTTGTTCTGTTCTTTCTTTTCGTTGTGTTCAGATTGGCCATGAAAAGCCCCTGTGAGGAGCGGTTAATTAAGTATGTATTGTATTGTATTTTTAGAATTATCATCACAGTGAAGTACGTAGCATGCTTGAAGCACCTTCACAGAAGCCTAAAAATAATTCACGCTCGAACGGGACTAGACCCATGACCGCCCAATTACGCTGCACACAAGGCTCATCCAGCTGAGCTACTGGGATCTGTTCAGTAAAGCTGCCCGCAATTAGGCTCTTGCAGCGGATAATTGAAATGAACCCCATGGTTATACTTTTTTTTTTCCTTTATTATGTCCATCACAGGTTGTTCGTAAGGAAACTGAGAAACACAAAAACGAAATTTTCAACGAGGCCAGGGAAATTGGGCAGAACGCAAGTGCACAAGCTGCTGTTATTAATGCTCAGGCCAGAGCAGATGCCCTTGGTATCGTGGAGAAAGCAAGATCAGATGGTTTGAAGAATATGTACGCAGTTCTGAATATAACCACGGATGAAGAGAAAGCGGCATTTAACTACCTGAGATCACTGAGGCAGAACAACAACATAAAGCTGAATGTTGGGTATCAAGCGCTTGCACAATTTCAAAATAATTAAAACTGTGAGGAACCTACTGGAACTTTTGCAAAATGCTTTACTTATAAACGTTTACAGGATTTGTGTGCTCTTTCTGTAATAAGTAAATAACAAAGTTTATGCATAGGCGCGCTGTCAATTTTATCAAAATCTTTTAACGAAACGCGAGTTCCTTGTCAATCCATGCAGAGTTCATATCCCGTTTCTTCAACATATTGAATGAACGGAGGGTATTAGAGGGAAATTTTCTCTTCACTGAATTCGAACGAGGAAAGATTGATTATGAGCTATCGATGAGCATCGTTTTGTTTGCAAATATTATATCTACAGTGACCTCAAATTTCATGCACAACCACAGAGTCCACACCCCGACAGCTGCGGCTTTTGGCCAAATGCAAGAAGAATGCCCCCAACCCCCTCCTTCCACGCCCACGATAGGCCTATTTTCCACACCCACCTTACTGGAAAATACCCAATATATTTTTGACTTATCCTTCCTGTATTATTTGAGTTTTCCAGCCTATCAAAAACTCTAACAACGTCATGAACATTTCCAAGAAAATAAGTATGTCACCCGGTTTTATCACAGGTAGCCCAAATTAAAGTCACAATTTGAATGCTCAGTTCAAGAGGGGAGTGGGGGGTAACTGTATTGCTTTCCAATTATGTTTTTTGACCCACTCCTCATGCCAGTGTGACGTGACGTAGCAGCGGGCGAAAGTTCGGGTCGCTTGAGTGGAACGCCATCGAATCAACTCCACCAGAGGTCAGGATGAGTCAAGAATGACAAAGCCTTACGATAATCACGCTATCATGGCTATTGCTCACTAATTGCATTGTAAGTGTGTGACCTTCTTTATCTGTTATTGTTGGATTGTTGCAACTGAGGCCGGGGCCCAGTTCTTCAAACAATGATAACGCTATCTGCCTGATAAATCACTATCCAGTAGATGTCATAGCGAAACCAATTGCGCTATCCAATGTATAGTGATTTATCTGGCAGAGGGCGCTATCCTTTTGAACAGCTGGGGCCTGGACTTTCAGGTTTCCTGCAGAACACTGGATTCTAAATTTTTAATTTTATCCTCATTCACCCCAAGAAATAGTTGCCTAACTGACCTACATCCTTGATAGACGCTTTCTTGTAAGTATATTTATTTATTTTCTTTTGGCAAATTGGGTCATTACTTTTGCCTTGCCCGACCATTGTTACCAGCGGATTCGTGGTCATTAATTTGCAAGGAAAGCAATTAATATCTTGTTATCAGTTTAAACTGTCCATAAATAATAGTGTTGATGTTCTCATCAGGATTCAATGAACCCAAAGAAAACAGGATAGTTTCAAATCGTGAACAGATTCCAGGTTTAATTCACAGGACCGGATTAATAATTCTTTGAATGTTCTTTCGTTGAAAACGATGGATTATTCTTATGAACCTCGGCAATTTTGTTATTTCGTCAAATTAGTCGAATCTAGGCTGTAGAATACTGTTAGCAGAAGCAACAGTGGTGTCATTGGAATATTATAATAATTTCAACAGAGAAAATAAACTAGAGCCAGATTGAACTCGCAATCCTAAAAAATAACTTAACTCTTTTTATTTCGGGATATGTTGAAAATTCGAACTCGAAACCAGTAATCAATAACATTTCAGCCGCGCTGCCACCTGTTGATTTTTGAAGGGATTGCTATGGCGAGCCATCAACAATCTAGGAGTTGAAATTACACACACCTGTAGCCTAGTAGGCATTTTCATGAACCTCCTATTCTGGACTCGTAACTTAAATTTACTGTGTACTGCCCCTTGAAATTCCCACCGGTTAACAATACCTCTCGTCTGATTTGACCGAAGGCCGAAAGCTTTTGTTTTAACTCATCACAACTCTGACCGTTTAATCCAAATAAGGAGGACTGACCCAACGGCGTCCTTAGAGACGCCCCTTCCCTCCTGGCTCAGTTGCATTTAAAGTAACTGCAAGAGTGAATTAGATCAGAGTGTTGTTATGGCATGGGTGGGCTCCCCAGCACAGTCAAAAATGGACTTATTTCACAGGTAACGCAGGCTCACTGTGTGTTCCACATAGGTAAATATAGAGAACATATGAGGCGAAGTTTAGGTCTGGAAATTTGCTAGAAAAAAGTAAAAATCGATGAAACTTACCATGTGGTGAGTTGTTGTTGTCTTTAATACTTGCACGAAGTTTCGGGAAAAATGGTCCCTGTTCACCTTCCTTCATTGTATAATGAGTCCCCCTGGAGGGAGGAGAGTCCCGATTGGGACAGTGAGTTTTGGGACTCGTCATTAGGCGTCCCGAGTTCAGTGCCATTTTGAATTGAACACTTTGCGAGGACAACGGTTTTGGGCCGCCATTTTAGCAGGTTAACTTACAAGTTCCACAGAGCCTGGTGGCTTCGCGTTGCTACCTGGAGATGCTTCAGTGGATTCATGGTTTAGAAAAATTTATGTTTCACAAGCCTGGCGTGTTTATTTAACGACTGGATTCGATTTTCGCGAAAAAAAATTGTGCTTGTTTTTGGTCGATCGAAGTCTCGACGCTGGCTTCCGCCTCTTACCTTGTCACTATACTATGAAGGGAAGTGAATGGGGACCATTTTTCCCCCCGCTACTTGTGCTTTACTCTCAGCGGCTTAGATCACGATCAAGTATTCTACACAACAACGTAGCGAAAATGTGACAATTCGGATGCAAATATAAGAAATGCCTTCAAATTCTGCGTTATCTCTTCTTGGATACCTTCCTTCCGACCACTTTATTGCAAAAAGGCCCGTAACATTTGAACCCAACAGCTTCTGGCGCGAAATTTGCATTGTTCGATTCCAAATTGTGAATCTCGCACGTAGTGCTGCGTTCGCATATGCCATCACCATTTTGATTCCTGGTTTGAGTTCGCTATTTCAACTTTCAGGAATTATGCTGTACTTAAATCGAGAAGCGCATCATAACCATAGGCAGAGACTTTGTGAAATGCTAACTTTTTCGCAGCCGGTACTCTACGGCAGATCGATACAGAAAAAATCAAAGCGATGTTTCTGGTTGGACCTGGAAGAACTCGTGTCTGGTGGGACAATTTTGTGGGAGGCATTGTGTCTTCAGATGAATGGAAGGAAAACTTCAGAATGCGCAACGAGAATTTCTACAAGTTGTGTGATGAATTGAGCCCCTTCATCCAATGGAAAGTTACGAACACGCGACTTCCGGCCGAGGTGAAAAGACAGGTAGCGTTGACCCTGTGTTACCTATCTGATGAAGGGCGGCTAAGGAAGACAGCAAATTCTTTTGGACTATCTCGGCCCTGTGTTTCCGTAATCATAAGAAGCGTAACTAGGGCGGTAACTCTCCATCTGGGTCCAAATTACATGACACTTCCTATCCCCGGAAATGCAGTAGAAGATGCCCTGACCAATTTCTTAAAATCGTTTCCTATACCGCAATTTTTGGGCGCAATAGACGGAACACACATTGCAATAAGGCAACCGCAAGAAAATCCGACTGACTACAGCAACAGGAAAGGTTACCATTCCCTTAACGTCCAAGTTTGCTGTGACAAAAGTACTGTTTCATGGATGTCACGAGTCGTTGTCAAATGGCCAGGCAGTGTTTATGATGCCCGGATGTTTGCAAATTCTAAATTGAATGACCTACTGAAAAGTGGAAAAATTACACAGTGCAGACGGCAGGTGAGTTTTATTTTATTTTATATTATGTATAACCTATTGCTTTTACTTTTTAATAAAGTGGATGCTCAGAAAAGTATTAACTAGGAGGGGAAAGGGTATGTTGGACTTGTGGCTGGCAACGGGGTAATGTGATGGGGGGAAGGGGTAAGTTTCTGCTTTTGTTATGTTTCAGATGATAGAATGGAGAACACAACTGGTTCCTGAACCAGCATTAAGAAGAAAAGATAGTCTAATGAAAGTTATCATGCTAAAAAACAGAAACAATGGCATTAAGGAGGAGAAGGGAACTCAAACTTTTACAATTATCTATTTTGTACAAAAAAAAAAAGAAGGCATTGCCTGCTCAATTTGGAAACAGAAAAGATGACATAAAAGAAATGTAAGAGAGAAAGAACGGAAGGAGGACGGAGAGGAGGAGGGGATAGAGGGAAAGGGAGGCCAGAAAAAAAAAGGTCTTTGAAGGAAAAGGCATTAGACAGTCAGAAATTTAAACAGCTGGTTAATTAATATCAAATTACACATCTTAAAAGCACTGATCAATAATGGTGCCGACCAGTTTCTGCTGATTTCTAGCCTCTTTGTTATCACATATTTCTTCAAGTCAAATGTATTTTAAAAACCCTACAAACACTCGGATAAAGACACTTACACTTCATTAT
>NC_090877.1:19408858-19463858 GCF_036669935.1 Montipora foliosa | reverse complement strand
GCAAGCGTCGTGGATTGCAGACTCTCCAACACTACTGAAATTACCAAGACATAACAAAGATGACTTCAAGCACTTGCTAACATTGTTCTTGTTTATCAGTGAATAGACGGTAAAAACTTTCCCGAAAAATGCATTTACCGTTCTCCAAATACAAACCCCTTTATTGGAGATTCAGAACTTATTCTTTTCATTGCTTATGCCCGTAAGCCTCGAATTACACATTTCATTAATTAAGACCCGTGGAATACACAGTCGAACCTCCCTCTGCGACCACCTCTCGTAAGCTACCAGTTTTCCAAAGTACCGAACGTTTTCCCCTAATTGTGGTTGACCAGCAGTGTAAATGTGGTTCGTGAGATGATATTTTTTGCTGTTTGATTATCAAATCACTATTTTTGAAACCTGTCGTAAGCGACCGCGACCACTTTTAGGTCTGATCTTTTTCATTTGCTCGTTAAATTTCATCGTATGACTTACCAATGCACAATCGGGGAATCGTTTTACTAGCTACTAGCTCAGGCAATGATCTAATCATAATATGGTCATGTCCCACTTCCGTTCCCTGGAGGGTTAAGACAACACCAACGTTGCCAAGAAAGGATTTAAATAATTAGCTATAATGAGACTTGTCCAAATCGCCGTCGTCAATTAACGAGGGGCAAACCATTATTGAAATATTACAAGTAACGTTACTTGACGTTTCCATGTGTCCAACATCATTATTAAGAATGAAATTTCGTAAAGTGTCAAAATTCTTGTTGGATACCGACATATTTCTTGTTAAATGTTTAACAAGAAACCGACCGTCCGAAACCATTGTAGGTTTGGCAATGACCCTAGATCTAGAGATTCCTTGGCTACAATAATTTTGGGATAGTCTAAATATCAACCAACCAACCAATCAATCAGTCAATCAATCAATCAATTAATCAATCAATCAAGTCTTTACTATTGAAACAGAAATATTAGATAGATTTAGCTTTGCGTTTACGGCAGACAGCAAACGTAAAACTGAAATTTGCGTTTTGCCAAAAATCAAAGAAACTGGTGTGCTTTTAGCTCTTTTTTTTTTTTGCCCGTTATCTACGAATGTCGCGCAACTTCTAAAACGAGAGAGAAAATTTAGAAGATAATTTTCATGCCTTTATGACAAGCAACAGCCTGCCGTTTGACGTTTCCCGTTTCACGGAAACGCGATGCTAAATTACCGCGTACAAACGCGCAAGAATTACAAAATATACCAGAAAAGGTCCAAAACTATCTAAAGTTTAAGGAAAAAAAACTGAGGAGAAAAATGCGTTCGAGAACCGCCATAAAGCCTATAAAACAAAAATACTTAACCCTAGAAGAGTTAAAAAGCCCGTAATGATTTTGCACTTACATCAACACTTTCAAGTAGTCCTCCTTATCCTTAAACTGGAGAATTATCTCTCGCAGTTGAGCCGGTCTCGCGCGATACTGCAGATGTACGATTAGTTCGATTTCGATGCCTTCCTTGTTAAGACACTCGACATCAGCATAACTAATACTCTGGAAAACACTTGGAAAGATAATAAAGTGGTATCCAGGGGGGCCGGGGTGGAGACCCTCTCTCTTCACTTCGGTAGCAAGCTTCTTCTGATGAATATTGTACGCTATCCCCACTGCAAAATAAAAAAGATTCAACTCAGTTTTCAAATATTACGTATTCATTGAAAGCCATCAGCTGGAGGTACTCCAGAATAAAGGCTGCCCACCCACGTCGACTCCTCCGCAGCTAAGGCTCTTAACAAACTCGGGGTGCATTCCTTGGAAGTCTTCTTCTTATTCCTATTCGATTTTAGCAGTATCCCGGCAACTAAGCGGAATAAGGTTTTCCTAACAAATGGGCATTCGGAAAACCTAATACTTTTCGCGCGAGTGGCCTGAGAACAAGAGCACGGAATAGTCTGGAACCGTCTTGAGAATCTACGCACGATTTTCCCGAGAACTCATGCATATTCCAAATATTCCGAGTAAACAATGTGCTGTTCATTTCCTTTATGCTGGTACGGAAAGCATTGTGATCAGACCACTATTCCGATAATACTGAAAAAGGAATGGGTCCAAAAAGAATATACTTAAACGGAATATTCCTCGTATTCCCATTGTGAAATAGGTGAAAATAAACTTTGCATTGTCAAAGAAGCGGCAAAAGCAGAAACAAAATTTAAGTTGACAATTTCTCTGCTCTCAATTTTACGTTTAATTTGAAGCCGTATTCTTTTTCAAAAGGATATTCTCGTAAGTCAATAATCATGATCCATATACCCAGTTAGGTTGAGTCGGAAACACACGCCACTTATTTTCACATCATTCAATAAATAAAGTACTTATCGTTATGTGCTTCGTCCTTCAAAAGCATTCGTCTTATTTTTATGAGGTTGACCGAAGTTGCTCTGTATACTCTGGTTGCTTTCGAACAACAGAACACAGAACAACTGAGCTGTCGAGGTATGATGGAAAAATTTGCCTTTCTAACATATAATAATTGAAATTCCAATCATATCAGTAGGTATCTTCGCTATTTATATCAATTGTAAAGTTCACAAAATTTTCCAAGTGACGTAACGTAGGCTTAAGTACACTTAAGCGACAAAATTGAAACACACAAAAAGCTCGATGTCTTCGAAAAACATGGAAGTTCAAAAATAGCTACCGTTCATTTGTTAAATGTATTCAGTTAAATGAAGGACATGGGTGTAGTAATTTCTCGAACATGAACATGCTGTGTTTGGCTTAATCTAAATCTAAAACCATGTACTATGATGAACACAATATGAATGTTTCAAACGGTACTTACATATCGTAAATACAATAGTATAATAAAAAAGTTCATCCGCGAAACACAAACACGGCAGCTTGTTTTTATAATTTATGCTCTGAAGGAAGTTTATTTGAACCTAAGTTTTTGAAGAATGGGACTCAACTTCGATGAAAGTGAAGCGTGCCGTTGGAAAATTCACAGTCAGTTACACATCAATCAAGCGCATGCACAGTTGCTTCATCAGGTGTAAGGCAATTTACCTTCCTCTGTGCTCAGCTTCTTTAGAGATGTCCCTACCATTGCACCGATAAAGACGATTATGGCTGCCAAAACCAAACAGGCAAACGCCGTTTTGCTACCACAATCCATCGTCCAATTTCAAAGGGAAACTAGCGACTAACAAAGTACGGGAGTTTGAACTGTACTGGTAATGAGGTAACCTGACAACTCACACGTCAACGCACATGCAATTGCGTTCAAAATATTCACATGTATTATACATGTTTTTTAATTAGAAGCCTGTGTAACCTCAAGGGAAACTACTTAATGACAATCAATGACATATCACACGTGCGTTGTACTATCAGATGATTTACGGTGATCTTATGAAATTTGTTATTTTCTTTTCTTGCTAAGGGTGCCTGTGCACAATCCAGCGAAATTCAGGCTGAGCCTTATGCTAGAAAATCGCAAACGATACTTGGTATTCAACACCTGTTTGAGTATTTTTGCTCTATTTGTGAATTCAAAAATGCAAAGAAGACAAGGAAGTGATTATGATTGGTCGGTATTGTTAACTTTAGGCATGCGTGCCTTGTTATTTTGCAGCAGTTGCAGTCAACATGGCAAGCGGAGCTCTAAAAGTTGTCATCGCCGTTATTGGAATTGCAGCTCTTCTTATTCTTATTTTGATACCAACAAGCTTCTCGGGTGTTGAATATTACGAGGTGAGGTAACACGAATTTATTTACAGGCACTCTTGAACGTTTTTAATTCGAACTTGGACTTTTCTTGGAGCATCTTTTATCCTGCAAAGAGCCAATACTATTGAGTGATTAGGTTATAGAAGAAAAGTGGGATATGTCTAAATCCCAACAAAGCCATTATTGCATTTTAACATTTTCTTTATTTTCCCAATTTCAATTCACAAATGGCAAGCCACAACCGCAATGATTTCATTACACTCAGTTGCCAAGTGAGTTACTTGGACCTTGATAACTTTAGTCTACAATGAACACACAAAGTCTAAGCCGGTCAGTTTTGCATCACTCTAATGAGATCCACGTTTTAAAATGTATTATCCTTTACTATTTCAGACGAGGTAGGGTTTAAGGGAAAATGCGGTGAAAAAACCTTCGGGCCACTATTTCTCACTACATCTGAGTCGTTTCATTCCGCTCGTCCTGTATTGCACACCGCTCCTATCAATTATAGACTTGTCATGAGCTAGTTAAGCTATAAGAGTTGTTGCTAATGATTATTTCGATTCAGAAAGAGTTGGCGAGCGCTCGAAATGGAGAGCTAAGAAATAGTAAAAAGGAAAAAAAAACCAAAAACAAAGGCGCAATCATGACTGAGGTCATTGACGAGCGTTCGAAATGGAGAGCTAAGAAACAGTAAAAAGGAAATAAAACAAAAACAAAGGCGCCATCATGACTGAGGTCATTAAAATTCGTTGAGATAAAGATTGACATTATTTTAAGTAAGAACAGGGGCGCTAAACTTAGCCTAAGAAAAGGAAGGTTAAATTAAAGAAGAAAAAAAATCACCCTACTTTTTCTGACTAAATCATAAGCTGAATTTTTTGAGTACTAGTAATGGTGGTATTTTGACTGTCCCACTTCAGCTCCAGTGATTTTACTGTCAATACGTACCGTGAGGCAATATCACAATTTGTGTAGAAGAAACATAACTTCAAGTTTTCCGTCCGTTGTGTTCCGCGTGACTGACGATATTTCGTCAAAAGCAGGAATTATTTAAAATGCACAAGTGGAATGTGATTGTAGATGCAATATTAGAAAACTTCCTGTTACAAAGTTGTCTTTTATGTCATATGTATTGGTCTGAAATTAGCACAGCACGTCACTGCATGTTGAAGTTAAGTAAACTTTTAGCGCCGACATGGCGTTCAAGTACGAGTTCCATTTTTTCATGTCATTTGCTACGCATGCATTCTTCAACTGTCACGTGCAGTACTCATGCAGTGCATTTTAGGGTAAATCAATTAGCCCTTTTCACCACAGTTACGCATACACGTAAAATATGCCGCTTTTGCTTTTATGATTTCTTTCTTGTTTAAATTTTGTCACAACTTCATGAGAATATGTGAATAGCACCCACTGGTGTGTTTTACAATTATCAAAGGCAAAAAAACTAACTACAATTGCCGAATTCCGCTGCATATCCCAATTCGTTTCGCAACAAAGCCCAAAGTGCCAGTCTTTTTGCCAAAGAAAAACACCAAAAATAACACTTTTTTGTGGTCAATTTATTAATCGAAAACATTGCCCTAAAATCAAAAGTCTACATTTAAAGCAAACCTCAAGGCCATAACTTGGTATCTGACTGGGAATTTTTCTTGCACAAGTGGAATGTGATTGTAGATGCAATATTAGAAAACTTCCTGTTACAAAGTTGTCTTTTATGTCATATGTATTGGTCTGAAATTAGCACAGCACGTCACTGCATGTTGAAGTTAAGTAAACTTTTAGCGCCGACATGGCGTTCAAGTACGAGTTCCATTTTTTCATGTCATTTGCTACGCATGCATTCTTCAACTGTCACGTGCAGTACTCATGCAGTGCATTTTAGGGTAAATCAATTAGCCCTTTTCACCACAGTTACGCATACACGTAAAATATGCCGCTTTTGCTTTTATGATTTCTTTCTTGTTTAAATTTTGTCACAACTTCATGAGAATATGTGAATAGCACCCACTGGTGTGTTTTACAATTATCAAAGGCAAAAAAACTAACTACAATTGCCGAATTCCGCTGCATATCCCAATTCGTTTCGCAACAAAGCCCAAAGTGCCAGTCTTTTTGCCAAAGAAAAACACCAAAAATAACACTTTTTTGTGGTCAATTTATTAATCGAAAACATTGCCCTAAAATCAAAAGTCTACATTTAAAGCAAACCTCAAGGCCATAACTTGGTATCTGACTGGGAATTTTTCTCTCACTTTTTCCGCTGGCCACGCTTTGGCCATTTATTGGAGCCAGTCTTGCGTATCTCAAGTTGCCTTATTAATGCCTTAAAGAATTATGGGCGGGCCTCCTAATACTACCAGCAAACTATGGCATCCATTGAATTTTTTACCACTCAAAACCAGCGTAAATAGCATTGGTAGGTCCTGGAAACCATCTACAGTACGACCAGAGAGACAACTTCACTTGTAAACCGCCATCTTCGTTACGAGGCATGTTTGGAGTCTCAGTCAGCATGTAACCACCTCTCACCTCTGTTTTCTCTCAGAGGCTAGTCTTTACTTACATTTCAGCCTCATGATACAAGCCTACAGCATCACAATGCTGCAAATAATACCATAGCAACTCCTTGTATAGGATATTTAGCGCTCAAGACTATTTGTCGTTAAACGTCTACTTAGAAAAGTTGCACACGCCTAGCTCGCAAAGAATTAATGTTCGACTGTGCGAATGATTATCTCATTTCATAGAGAAATAAAGACGACAGAGAGATCGGGGTTTGCATGGCAACGCAAAATGCCTCTTCCTGGAACCCCAAAAGAGACATATCTTCAGATTATTATTTTTTTTTTTTGTTTTTTTGTTTTTTACTCGGGCTTTCAACGGAAGCCAGGGTTAAAAAATGCAAACCGTTCTTTATTGTCTTCATATTTGGTGGGAAAATGGGAGGTCATTTTTCCAGGCGTTCCTAGTGGAGGCCCTGGAATCTGGGGACGAGAACATGACCGTCGAGAAATACAGGGAAGAAACATTGGTAAGAATGATACTTTGTACGCTCGCCTCACATACAAAGGCACACGCCATTCGCGGTAGACGCAGCTTAAAAGATATCGATCGTTTTCGGAACGGGTCGGTCCACCAAAACTAGAGCTTGACAGCTATGAAGACTTTAAAAACATCTAACCTAATTAGCAAAGTGAACAAGGGCCAGCCATAGGATTTGTATCAAAATAATGAAAATTTGATAAAATGATGTAAAAGATTAAAAAGAAATAGGCAGTCTATGACCGCATGTGGCTACTCCAGTCAACTGATTACAGTAGAAATACCACTAGTAAACGAGAAATACTGAAATGAAATTGAGGAAAAAAGAAACATTAAACAAAGGGAAAACGGTGATTGCTTACCACATGTATGGTATGTGAAGCTGCCTCATAAAGGGGTGCTAAACACACTCGCTTAGAATGTTAGCTACGCCATGCTGATGAGGCCCAAGAGGCTGAAACAGCTGTCCATGGCTGCTAATTAACCGTGTGAAATGATTGTGCGCATGCGTGATGTGTTGGTGTTAGCGTGTGTCACCTTGCTTTTATAGTTTTATTGAATGAGCGTTGAAATGTGATTTGATATTTGAGGAAGGCAACTGTCAACTTCAATTTTGGTGTCATTCGCACAAAGGGTAAAGGGAATATATAACATTTTTCTGTTCCCCAAATACCAAGAAAGACAAATGAGAATCGCGCAGAATCATCGTAAGTCGTGTCTCTAAGTTTTTCTTATTAAAAATATTGCAGAACCAAAAAAAAGTACACAAAAAACCAGTGTCGGTCAGGTTTGTGAAAAAAATGAGAAGAAAACCAATTTTTTTTAGAACTTTCGAACAAGAAAAGTTATTTTTCTACCGAGATAAGTTTACTATCCAAGGACACGGATAAACGCCAAAAGAAATATCCCAAGGTTGTTTTTGTCTAATTTCCAAGATAGTGAGTACAAGAGTCTAGCTCATAAAGGTATTTGTACAAAATATAAACTATACTACTATCCATCGAAGATTAGTGTCTAGCTTGGAACGACAACTGAAGAAAAAGAGCTATTCCCCAAGCATAACAAACGACCTGGTATTTGAGAAAACCAGAGAGGTTCTTTTAGTCCAAACAAAAACAACTAAAGAAGCAAGGAAAGGGAAATAAACCTAAAGGGTCGGTAGCTTTGACAAGCGACGAACTAAAAACACTCTTCACTTTGGACTACTTTGGAAAATCTGAAACACAGTAAGTGTTGTGAATTTTATTATACAAATTGTCGGTTGGGTGCTTTTAAACCATTGTTTATTGCTTTCATCGCCCCACTCCAATTGTGCGAAATAAATTTGTATATCATACAGTGCCACGAAAAAAACCTCAAAACCTATGAAGTAAAGGCATTACAGCATGGAAAATGATTTGTATGAATTTTATTCACTCGTTTCGTATCAGAAAACTCACTCGTTCGCTGCGCTCACTCGTTCGTTTTCTGATACTACTTAATTCGTAAACAGAAATCGTACGCGCGCATTTTCAATGAAGTAAACTTTATATATTACATGGAGTAACTGATGTTTATGAACCAAAAAGTTTACGAATTACAAAATATGACTTGACAACTACTAAAAATTTAAAAGCGTTATTAACAGTAACACAAGTGTTTCGAAAAATAGTGTTTTGCAATAGCTCGTTATTCAATATGTTGCTCAGTCATTTCACTTTGTAGTTACTAGAACTCAAAATACTTTAGATGCCATTATTCAAAATGGATCTCATCTTAACAATACAATGGATAGTGAGCATGTTTAACATGTATTAGTTAACGTACCTGACTGTGTTATAATTTTTGGTACTAACCCGAATAATATAATGATACACAAACACCGGAAAACCATGGTCAAACTCATTTTAATGCTAGATGTTAGCATACAACTGTTTTTGGTAGGAGTCGTTAGATGCCTGCAACACTTCGATGAGTGTCTGCATGTTCAAACCCTGATGGCAACAGTAGCTAAAGCATACTATCTGTAACCCAGTTGTTGTCGTTGTTTCTTTTTTTCCAATACAGCTCGGTTTCAAAAAACAAAGATCAACTGGTTTTGTGGACATCGACAAGGTGTATACCTCGGGACGGTATTTCATTGGTCCTGACTTCACTTTCAAGCTCTTCCAGGCCAATGCACACTTTATCAAACTAGATGAGATTGCAGTCTGGACTGGAGACAAGCTCGAAATCCAAATCACCTGTGCTTTTCAGTACTTTCTAAGAAAGGACTTTCTGCCAGATTTGCATGAAGCGTACAATGTGGACTACGAACCCGTTGTCAGGGGAACCGCAATTGACGCCATAAAGGGAAGAGCCGCGAATTTACCGATCGAGGATTACATCAGGTTCGGTGCTTTTCCATGTTAGAAACAGTTTTCAGGTATACATTTGCTCACCCCCAGTACAGAATGTTTCTTAACCATTAGCAAAATGTATCAGTTTTTTGAACATCATTATGAATGAGGTCTTCACGGGAAAATACCGTACTCTTACACCACACTCTCTGTCCAAAGGTCCCCATGAGGATGGTTTTCTCTGGTCTTGGTTTCGATTTACTCTAGCTTTGCAATTAATTAAATAATTAATAAATTATTATCAATAAATTAGTAAGGAATAATTAAGGAATTTGCAAACGTTTACCACTTGTTTCGTAAACTGCCACATGATTGATTGGGGCGCATAGAATTTCACCCTAGGAAAATCGGTAAGACATAAGAAATTGTTTCCATATGGGAAGTAATCATTTCCTCGTGGGAAGATCGCTCATAAAGCTTATTGTTAATTGTCTGAGCGTTAACGCTAGAATGGAAATGGGTCGTTACAAAGAAAACATCGAAAATCGAACCCACGATCGTTAAGAGGCCTACCATTTTTCAAGATATTGCCCGTTCCGGAGTTCAAAAATGGACCGGGCACTAGTTTTCGCATTGTTGAAAAGTCTTTTGATTATGAAGTTAACCGCCACCACCGGAAAGATGTCCTAAACGTTAGTACCATAACCAACTTTGGGCAGGTTCATTAGATAGTAATCACAATGTCGAAAGTGCGTCCAAATTACATATAAATGTGTCTAATATGAAATTGGCCTCTACCGAATAGAGTTTGAGACCGTTGTGCTAGTAAAATAAAAAGTGCATAATGGGCTCAACCTTTTTGTTGAATTATGCCAGAAATTGTGCCCAAGGTCCTGAAAATTATGCTACTAGATTCCTAGTTTATTCACAGAATGACACCCTCCCGGTGCACATACCAGCGATTCATAAATTATTGCATTCTAAAGCGTGATTCTCAAATGTCCTTCAACTGTTTGATTTGTTTCTTCTCTGACTCAGAGGACTCTAGAATGGCAACACGGAAAGAAATAGGGTCTACTGTTAGGTAACTAGGCAAATGGGAAAGCAAAATGCTTCCGGTAGCTTCCAGTCCCAAATAAACTGAATAATGTAATAGGCTATTTTCATGATGGCGTCATTTTACTACCGAGACCAGAATGCTTTGCCAAAATGCTTTCTTATGGAGATTTTTTGACTCTCCAGCGAATAACGAGACAGTTGGTAAAATTTGAGAACAGAAACTGTTCAATGCATTCTGGTCTTCGTAGTAAAATTTCGCCATCATGCAAATGGCCTATTCATTTGCTACTATACTAAAAATCAATTAAATGCAAGAATAAAATTGTTTTAGCTTTACAAAGTACAAAGTGCAAATTATACCTCACTAGAGCTGTTTTTATTTTTTCAATTTTTTTTTTTGGAAAATTATGCTGGATTGCCCTGGCTATGCCAAAGATCATTCTCGCACAATGTGCTCAACCCTACCATAGAATCTATACAAAGTCTTCATCTTTTTTTCTTCTGATTTCTACATCCAGTTTGATTGTTGCATTTTTACCTTTGGTAAGGTGACTTATTTGGATACAACCTTTGTTGTGTTTGGCCTCATTTTTTTTTTACGATACTAACATAGAAGAATCCTCTCCACTCTCCATCGATCAGAATTCTGGAATTGGCATTTTCTGGTAGATAGTTGGTGGCCGTGCGCAAAACTCACGCTACGTTATTCGCTTACCCCTAAAGCGCTCAGGAGACAAACAAATGTTGAGACCTGTTCCCCAAAAAGCTTGTCATTATATTAAACAATGCCAACAACACGCAACAATTGGCAACACGGTGTACAAACACACTGCATCCTTACTTACGTGTTGGGTCAACAGAGACAGGAGCGAATTCAAGTGAGCCCAACGCTATTGTGTACATAAGAAGTTTCTGATGCTGTGGATCAGCGAAGGTTCTTTATCCATCATATGCACACAGTAGCGTTGGCCTCACTTCAATTCTCTGCATACACATACACACGCTGCTTAGGACAACATTCCTTTACAGAGACAGGAGGGTTTGCAAAGGGCTTAATTTAAGTCAGAACTCATTGTTTCCCTCAATTGTTTACAGGAATCGACAGAACATTGAAAATGAACTTTTCAAAGCATTGGCTAAGCGGGTTGATGGTTGTTGCCGACCGACATGTCCAACAAATGAAGAAGATATGCCGCCTTGTGGTTACTGTATCAGTAACAACCTCTGTAAGAGTGATCAAAAGGGGATTTTTGTAGAGGTGCGGTATTTCCAGTTACTGGCAGTCGACGTGCATGACGATGTCAAGAGTCGATACTTGCGACAGGTTATAGAAGCGGCAGAGGAAGAACGAGCGCAGTTTGAATTGAGGGAGAAGGTAACGCCTTTGTTCAGAATAGAAAAGGATAGAGTAGAATAGGCCATATATAATTCCTGTTCTCACAGTCGATTTGGCGAGTACGCAGTGGAGGCTTACGCAGGAAAAGAAATATTTGCATCTACAAAAAGTCCCCTGCATTAGCCACCCATTCCACGTTCCTTCTAGTCCACCTGTGAGAATACGAATGTGGTCTCGTCATGGCACTGTATCATAAAACAATCCTCTTGGAAAATTGTTTCATCCTCGAGTAAAAGGATTGCGCTTCCCCAACGATATCGAGTTGACATAATATTTTGACAATTTTTCAGTTTTGATAACAATCAGGGTGTTAAAGAGATTCAAAGCAGCCCTTAACATTTATTCTCTTTCCCTGTGCATTGCATTTGGGCCTAGCTGATCATTATCCGTAACGCTTCACCCTATCACTGACAAATTATTGCAATTCGATTGGTTGAGGTCATCACTGATTAATACAAACATGTGAAAATTACAGATAAATCGATGGCATTATACGATTTCAGTTAAGGCAAAAAAAAAACAGTATAATTTTCAACGGTGAATTTATAAAAGAACTTAGTGTTATATTTACCGCGCTAACAGGTGAATATACCAATTTGGAGGCGCGGCTGCTAAGCCAATCGAGCACTTTTCGTGCCTTTTTATTTTGTTTTAGGCCGTTGTCTTGCACTTTCTTAATATTCACCGATGAAAATAATACTAAAACAATTATTCGCCTCAGGCCCAGTGAATATTGGTAAATATTTACCTCGCCCTCGACTAGGTAAATATTCAGCAATATTTACTTCGCCTTCGGTGAAAAATTGCTAAATAATATGATTCGTACGTTATGTTGGGATACTGCAATCTTGTATGCAATTGTTTAGGCTTTATTCGCAATATCTCCTGCGCCACCTTTTCCTGGCTCGGTTTCCAACCGTATTGGGAGTCCGGTTTTCATCCTCCCTCCAACAACTGCTGGATCGGTGTCTCGTGTCATATGCTTTTATAGGTAAATCTTTGTTGCAGCCTTTATTCTTGGTTTTAACGCACATTTAGTTTTGCCCTCGGAAAATTAAAATAAAATCGATCATAGTCAAGAAATTGAAATATCAGTCATAGAAGAGTGATAAAGAAACTCAACATGTTTTAGCACTCAAACTGGAGACACCACGTGTTGGTGTCCTTCAGAAGGACACGTGCACAAACGTGGCGGCCGTAAAACAGCGGGAAAAACCTGGATTTATTTCGGCTATCTGAAAACCTATCTTTGCTCTGCTGAAGTTGTAAATATTCGCATTTACACTTGTCTTGATATATTGGTTGTTCAGAGCTTAAAAGCACGATGTGAATGGATATTTTCATGTCCGCGTGGCATGTCTATATGTCACGCGCTCTGGAGAAAAAAGATAACTGAAATTTAAACTGCTCTATGTTAAAAAAAAGCTTGCTATTGAGCTGAAAACGTGCAAGAAGGTATATTTTTTGCATAATGAAGATAAAAATTCAATCGTCTGTTTTATGGCGTCACGTAAAAGCCAAGGATAGCTTTATAATATTTGACGATTTCCAATTCTCCCACAATCAAATGTCCCGAAACGATCAAATTCCGTACAATAGAAATCTCACGAAACGATACTATGAACTGTGACAACGTGTTTTCGGAAAGTAAGGAAGCATTACTCGTTGAAAGGTTAACTGATAACAAAATTCTGGAGAACTTTAAGTGTGCGGAGAAACTAGATATACGATAAGAAAAACAAGTTATAATTGAAATAAGCTATCCTGCAAACAAGCGATCGTAAATATTAAAATAGAAAATAAAAGGCAACAAAGAAGAAGATAGCTTACTCTCTTGACCATGTTAAATGCATCACCAGGACATATGCATTGTTATCGGTGGACAGATTTTAAAGTATAGTCTCTTCTTGAGTGTTGAAACTCTGTAAATAACTCTACGTTCGGCGAAAGCAAAAACGGTTTGTACAAGGTCTGGAAAACCTCTGCGTTTAAAGATCTTCGACTCGTCAAAAGAAGGATATAAGAGGAAAATCGACTCAAGTTTCTCTTTGCAAGTTAATTAAAGGGTGTATAGCTGCAGACACTGTTTTATCAGTACTTTTATGCGTGAGCTGCACATGTGGAATGAGACAGTGGATGGGGCACATACACATGCGGAATGAGGCAGTGTGGCTCAGTGTTTAGGGCGCTTGTCTTAAGATTCGGAGATCCCGGGTTCAAGATGCGCTCTAAGCACTCGTTGAATTTGATCCTGGTAGTCCCTGGTTCAACTTCCCAGCTGCACTTGTAAAATGCCAAATGGTTTGCCTCAGTCAAGTTGGGATTCATAGCAGCTGTTGTTGTTGTTGTTCACTTTTGTCGTTTCGTTGTGTTCAGATTGGCCCTGAAAAGCCCCTGTGGGGAGCGGTCAATTAATTATGTATTGTATTGTATTGCATTTTTAGAAGGGGACTAGAGCCATGACCGCCCAATTACGCAGCACACAAGGCTCATCCAACTGAGCTACTGGGATCTGTGCAGTAAAGCCTCTTGTGGTTAGGCTCTTGCAGCCGATAATTGAAATGAACCTCATGGTTATACCCTTTTTTCCCTTTATTATGTCCATCACAGGTGGTTCGTAAGGAAACTGAGAAACAGAAAAACGAAATTTTCAACGAGGCCAGGGAAATTGGGCAGAACGCAAGTGCACAAGCTGCTGTTATTAATGCTCAGGCCAGAGCAGATGCCCTTGGTATCGTGGAGAAAGCAAGATCAGATGGTTTGAAGAATATGTACGCAGTTCTGAATATAACCACGGATGAAGAGAAAGCGGCATTTAACTACCTGAGATCACTGAGGCAGAACAACAACATAAAGCTGAATGTAGGCTATCAAGCGCTTGCACAATTTCAAAATAATTAAAACTGGAACGTTTGCAACATGCTTTACTAATAAAAGTTTTCAGGATTTGTGTGCTCTTTCTGTAATAAGTATATAACATACTTTAAGCATATGCGCGCTGTCAAATTTATCAAAATCTTTTAACGAAACGCGAGTTCCTCGTCAATCAATGCAGAGTTCGTATCCCGTTTCTTCAACATATTGAATAAACGGAGGTATTCAACTGAGGATTAAAGAGATATTTTCTCTTCACTGAATTCGAACGAGGAAAGATTGATTATGAGCTATCGATGAGTATCGTTCTGTTTGCAAATATATCTAGTACGGTAACCGTAAATTTAATGCATAACCACAGAGTCCACACCCCGACAGCTGCGGCTTTTGGCCAAATGCAACAAGAATGCCCCCACCCCCTCCTTCCACGCCCACGATAGGCCTATTTTTCCACACCCACTTTGTTGGAAAATACCCAATAAAATTTGACTTATCCTTCCTGTACTATTTGAGTTTTCCAGCCTATCAAAAACTCTAAGAACGTCATGAACATTTCCAAGAAAATAAGTAGGTCACCCGGTTTTATCACAAGTGCCCGAATTAAAGTCACAATTTGAATGCTCAGTTCAGGAGGGGGGTGGGGGGTAACTGTATTGCTTTCCAATGATCTTTCTTGACCCACTCCTCATGCCAGTGTGATGTGACGTAGCAATGTGCGAAAGTTCGGGTCGCTTCAGTGGAACGCCATCGAATCAACTCCACAAGAGGTCAGGAAGAGTCAAGAAAGACAAAGCCTTACGCTATTGCTCACGAATTGCATTGTAAAGTGTGACCTTCGTTATCTGTTATTGTTGGATTTGTGTGGTTTATTAATTGGCGGGACCGCCACTTTCTCTTTGGGACCAACAAGTCATCATAAACCAGTCACGTTTTCTATCTGCACTAAGCAACGAATAACCTCAAGAATAGGAATTTTTATTCACTTGACATAGGCATGTAAATTACATACACCTTTTTGTCATTTGGCTTGGCAGTTGTTCATATCAATTTTTTTGAGAGTGAGGTGGTCGCTGTTTTCGTCATTTCTCTTCAGATTTCTCATCGGTGTGACTTATCCGGCAGAGAGCACTATCCATCTTTTGAACAACTGAGGCCTGGGCCCAGTTATTCAAACAATGATAGCGCTATCCGCCTGATAAATCACTATCCAGTAGATAGGTCATAGCGAAACCAATTGCGCTATTCAATGGATAGGGATTTATCCGGCAGAGTTCGCTATCCTTTTGAACACTGAAACCTGGACTTTTAGTTTTCCTGCAGAACATGTGCCTTACGTTGGATTCTAAAATTTTAATTGAATTCACATTCACCCCAAGAAAGAGTTGCCTAACTTACCTACATCCTTGGTAGACGTGTTCTTGTAAGTATATTTATTTATTTGGCAAGTTGTGTCATTACTTTTGCCTTGCCCGACCATTGTTACCAGCGGATTTGTGGTCATTAATTTGCAAGAAAAGCAATGGATATCTTGTTATCAGTTTACACTGTCAATAAATAATAGTGTTGATGTTGTCATCAGGATTCAATGGAGCCAAAGAAAACAGGATAGTTTCAAATCGTGTACATACAAAGGAACAGATTCCAAGTTTAATTCACTGGACTGGAATAATAATTCTTTGAATGTTCTTTCGTTGAAAACGATGGATTATTCTCATGAACTTCGGCAACTCTGTTATTTTGTCAAATTAGTCGAATCTACGTTGTGGAATACTGTTAGCAGAAGTAACAGCTGTGCCATTGGAATATTATAATAATTTCAACAGAGAAAATAAACTAGAGCCAGATTGAACTTATCTCCAAATCCTAAAAAATAACTTAACTGTTGAACTTTGAAGGGATTGATATGGCGAACCATCAACATCCAAGAGTTGACATTACACATACCCGTAGCTATAGCCTAATATGCATTTTCATGAACGTCCTATTCTCTACTCGAAACTCGTTCAATTTGCTTTGTATTGCCCCTTGAAACTCCGACCGGTTGACAATACCTCTCGTCTGATTTGACCGAAGGCCGAAAGTTTTCGTTTTAACTCATCACAACTCTGACCGTTTAATCCAAATAAGTACCATTTACTGGTTTTTTATCAACATAGGAATCCAATCATTGTTAAATTCAATGAAATTGATCACGTTATCCATTAAAATTCTTGATTTATGACCGCCTCTGCGACAAAAAATTTGGCCACCATTTTGAAAGTTACAGAAGAGGGACGTGACGTCACACTGGCATAAGGACTGATCCAACAGCGTCCTTAGAGACACCCCCTCCCTCCTGGCTCAGTTGCATTTAAAGGAACTGCAAAAGAGAATTAGATGGTGGGCTCCCCTGCATATTCACAAATGAGTCTGTTTTTATAATACCCGTTCCCGCGAAAATCAGTTGTCGTGTCAGAAAAAATAACATGGAAGAAGCGGTCAGACGTGACATGGCTTCTTCTGATTGGTTATAATTGGTGGCCCTTTGTTCGTTTCGTGCGCAAAGTGTATCTAGAAATAAATCAATTTGTGACTGTGCTGGGGCAAGGCCGCAAAGTGATAGACCAACATTTTTATCTAAGCCACTCTTGGTAACGGACAATTTATAAGGGTTATCATACATGGCAAATCTAAATTACGAAAAATTAGTGTAATCGTGGCTCATACCCAAGAAAAGAAATAAAATGAATTTACTTTTGCTGAATCGTATGTCCTTATGTCTTTTTGAGGCGATTCGTTGGACCGTTGTGCGGTTAGACCGTTTCCGCTTCAAGTTAGCGGTTGCTAGCAACAGCGCGTGTTTTGGTAGCCAGACCTTGTACCGAAAATAATTCTCTGTTGGGTCTGGACATGAAACTCGCTGGGTTATGAGTTTTCTAAATTAAACTTTCCTACAACCTCTGAATTCGTCTAATCGCGCAAGGGTCCAACGAATGAAAGGGTGGAGTTTTATGTAGAAATCCCCGAACTTTATCGCCTTCGAATTCCTTCTTCACGCTAGGACTGATACGTGGACCAAAGTACCACCTTCTTGTTTGCGTGATGGGGTAGAACGCCGGTCGAGTGCATATCTTCAAAAAAATAAACAATGATGGCGAGAGTTGGTTGAAGAGCTACATTCTGGGCAGTGGATTCTCGTCTCTTATCCGGTCTGGTAGCGAAATGAGCGAGAAACCACTGGGAGCATGCGACCCGTCGATGTGCGGCTGACGACACTCATCACGTCATTAAATCGCGTCACATTATTGTACATATGATGCTCAAATGCTCCCTTGCGAAGAAAAAAAAACTGGTCTGCAAACTAGTGTTTCTAGTTTTTATTTATTTATTTATTTATTCATTTATTTATTTATTTACTTATTTATTTATTTTTCCTCGAATCAGCAAGGAAAGGGGCGCTTTCTAACAGTGGTTTATCACTCGTTTCGCTTCCAAAGCGAATAAGAGACGAGAATCCAATACTGACAGGGTATCGAAGAGCATGCTGCTAATTATATTCTAGCCTTCCTTCTCTTTTAAAGGTTACTAAAGATGCAGCAAAGGTTAATATTTCTTTCGCTGGCTATGAGATAAGATAAGCCGATTTTTTTTCGCAATCGGCCCTTTGCAGCTAGTCACTAACGTGGTACAAAACCGCCATGCTGGACGCCATCCTATGCACTGAGACAAGATAAACAAAGAGTTCACATCATTTAAAATGTTTTTTTTTTCTTTTTTCGTGTTGTCCCAGTGCGTTACTTGCTCTCCAGCATTGCGCTTTTTGTACCACGTGACTGACTTGCTGCAAAGGGCCTATTGTGAAAAAAATCGGCTAATCTTCGCTCATAGCCAACAAAAGAAATGAACACCATATTAATTGTCCCATACTTCACATGTCACTGAGCCTTAATGCGACGGGCAACCAGCCGGGCATTTGTGTTCAATGTTCAATGAGTTGAAAGCTCTACAGACACCAACACCTTGCAAAGCCAATTATTTGTAGTGGTCTTTTTTTCTTTTGCGAGCCATTCCGTCACAAAAGCGATCCTATTTTCCTTATTAAGATTCGTCGACCTGAGTGCCAAGTTCCCGGTTCCAAGTTCTTCCTGTCTTTGTTTTTTTTTAGTTCCCAGGTCCTACCCGTTGTCTCAAAACAAGATCCCATGTTCCGAAACCACTTCCGCCTTTCTTGAAGGCCGCTTCATAAATGGACTTATTCCGTTCCCTCTTTGGTGGAAATAACGAGTAACGAATCTTTGTTTGTGGCTTGGTAATGAGTTTTTTGTCTTTGTTTGCCGTCCTTCACGACGTTACCAAACAATTAATTGAGATTTTTTTCTCGGGATTCTCATAAAAATCCTTTTATTTTTGTTGGCTTACCCCTCAACACTGAGCTTGGGGTACCTGTGGTCGTGTTGTGCTTCTGTCGATGGTGTCAATTTCTTTGAAGCCCACTTTCTCAATAGCAGCGCCTGGCATTATTTTTCGACCTACGCCATCCTGTTCTACGTTCGACAGACCAGCGTGCCTCTTGTGCTTTACTCTCAGCGGCTTAGATCTCGATAAAGTATTCTACACAACAACGTGGCGAATTGTGACAATTCGGATGCAAATATAAGAAATGCCTTCAAATTCTACATCATGTCTTCTTGGATAACTTCTTTCGACGACTTTATTACAAAGAGGCCCGAAACATTTGAACCCGAATGCTCTCCTGGTAAGGACAAACTAGTCCTATATACTTCCTGAAAATTGTGTGCGTGCTGCTGGTCCTGTGGGAAAAGATAAATTAAAAATGCATTTTCCAGCATAAACGGATCTCGACATCATTTCCTTGACTCTTGCTATATCAACAAAACCGAACTTGAGGAATTTCATTCTGGTTGGTATCTTGTTTCCAGCTGCAAGTCTGAGTTTTTGAAGTGGCGTTTATAAATGTACGCGTGGGTACGCAAGTTCCAGTTATGTACGATTGCAGCAACACAGCATGATGCAACTTCTTTAACAAAGAGGTCAGCTTCCCATTTGACTCTCACACGAAAATAAAGTGAGCGTCATATCCTTTACTATTGTGTGCAATCAATGTGTCTTCTTTAAATTTATCATTTTCTCAAGTTTCTGCAGAACTCTTCAATGTTTTTTCTATGTATGAATTCAATACCATTATAATCTTGTGCAATAGCTGAGTTAACTCCATGAGTTCCAGTATCCTGAGAACATTCAAAGTCATAAAATATGTATTTTTCTGTATATGATCTACAGGAAAAACCCCAATCTTTCTTTTTCATTGATTTGTTTTTTCGACATGGATCATTCTTATACTGTTACCACCTTTTGTTTTTACATTTTTCAAATAACATTTGTGGTCTTTATCAACGTTCTTTCCACAATTTGTACATTCTCTATATCGCCATTGTGGTTGTTTACGTATTTACCTGTTATTATTCCTTCACATTTTGAACAACTTTTTTTTTTTTTTTTTTTTTTTTTTGCATTCATGATAATGTGGTACAACATGAAACGCTATCACAGATTTGATGACATGAAAATGATTCCTTGTTTTGGACAAATAAATCTTGTCTTTACAACCTTTGTTGGCAGTATAAATTATTTCATTGCATCCAAACCCGTAAGACGATGTCTAAATCCTTTATTCCATTTGCAAAACTGTTCCATTTCAGCAAGGTCAGAACACCATCTCTCATCAATAACACGCCGTCGAGTAAATCTCCGCTTTCTTGGTTATGTAATTCACTGGCTAATTTTCCTTCCCAGTTTTTTTTCACTCGACGGCTTTTTCCGTTTTTTGACTTAAGACCAAGGCCAAGTTTTTTCTTTAACTTTATGATGTTTTTCACAGATCTTTCTGTGAATGATTGATTTGCATTTTGATCTGCAGCATACTTGTCACCCAGTGATTGTGCATTGCTGTGATCAATATCATGTTGCTTACAAACGTGATCTAACTTCTTTATTCCTTGAGCACCTCGGGCTAATGCACTAGTCATTTGTTTTCCCCACTCCCCGACCCCCGGGGATAATGGGGACATATGGGGAAATTACTAGGGCAATTACGCGAGATTACGCCACAATTACGCCTCTAGGGGGTAGGGAAATTACAAGATTTTCGTTCCTCTGCCCTACCCCTATGGGGACATACAGGGGGAAATATCGGGGAATTCTTACCTAGGAGGACTGGGACTGAAAAGAAACGAGCAAGGTAAGCGAGGAGAAAAAGACGCGAAGAGAGAGCCCCGTCCGCTCGTTCGCTCCCGGTTCTCCGCTTTCGCTTGGCTGTTTCGCCTGCCCTCGCGAATATCTAGAAAAGGACTGCTAGCAGTCTATCGACTCGGTTGATCATTCCATTTTACAAGAGAAAGTCCAGTTTTATGGAGTCCGTGAGAGAGAATTGATGTGGTTTAACTCTTTTCTTACTGAACGAAAACAACAATGTCTGGTGAAGGATGCTTATCTACTCCAAGAAACATACTCTGTGGAGTTCCCCAAGGCTCTATCCTTGACCCTTTGCTATTTCGTTCGATATATCAATGATTTACCAAGCTGCTTAGAATCTACCTCACCCTGTTTATATGCTGACGATACTCAAATCTTTGTTACTGGTTTTGATGCAGAGGTACTTGCCAATAATATAAATTCTGATTTATAAAATCTGGCTCACTGTTAATAGGCTTCAATTCCATCCACTTAAAACTTATCTAATGCTTATTGGCTCAACATATAATTTGAATTATAAGTCAGGGGAAGTGCGTGTTGTCCTATAAGTAGCGTGTGTATGTATATATGGAAAGAACTCAAGTGAGGCCATCGCTACTGTATGCATGTGATGGATGAAGAACCTTCGCTGATCCACAGCATCAGGATAAGAAGTTCCGTGGGTTCGGTTCCCACCCGGGTCAGAGATTTCTGGGTGTTGCATAAGAAGTTCCTGATGCTGTGGATCAGCGAAGGTTCTTCATCCATCACATGCACACAGTAGCGATGGCCTCACTTGAGTTCTTTCCATAAGTCAGGGGACTTATCTAATGTTATCTCAATTGACAATAATCCGGTTTCATGCGTTCCTTCTAATAAATGTCTGGGAGTCCTTTTAGATGAAAGGCTGACCAACTTGTAACGTACTACCCTATGTTGTAAGCCTGTGGTGAGCCGTGATGACATATTGGAAAAGGAACTTGCCCCCAACGTTATTGATTTATAACCAGGTTAATAACGTTATTAAATCGCTTTGTTTATGCGCTAGTTCTCGAGGGTTGTCCGTGGGTTTTCTCGAGAAAAAAAAAACTAAGCTAAGGAAATGCACGTAAAATAAATGATGGTTTTCATGCATCAGCAAGAGAACAGGTGATTACAACCAATTTTTTTTAGAGAGAAGAAATGTATAAGATTGTGCCGAGCATGATAGCAGAATGGCACTGATGCGCCAGCTTCCATGAGGGTACAAGCGTCTTTGAATTGGACCAGGGTGGAAATTATGATTCACTGTTGCGCAAAAAGAACTTTTTTCCCTCTTTGCAGATTAGCGTGTGTATTTTTCTTGCCGGTAAACAGCCAGAAAAGAGAAGAGACAATTAGCCAGTAGAGAAAAAAAGAGGCGACAGCTTGTTTTAATTGAGCAATTGAAAGTGTAAATCCCTATATAGCTTGGTCGTTCGCGCAACTACCGTAGTTGACTTAAACTGTGGCTAGATTTGTAATCCCTTATGCGTCAGATCTCTTCCAAGGGAAGCAGATAATTATTTATCAGCCACGCGACAAACCGCAATTAAAAAAATTGTTTGCCCAAGTAATAGCGGAGCGCCGCGCGCGCCAAAGGCGCGCGCACACGGAGCACCATAGTTTACAAAATATGGTAACCCATCGATGTGAGACAATTTGGTTTTCTAGCCATGACGTCATACGTACGTCCGACCGTCCGCCCCTCCATGTATGCCGATGTGACCAGTATCACGTAACCATATCACGGGCTCAAGTTTAGAGCTCATCGAGGAGGCAATACTCTAATTGACACTGTAGCTAGTTTACAGCATACATCTTTGATTTTCGACATCAATGTTATGGTCAATTGACACCTGTCAAAACAAGGTATCTGCTGACCAGTATTACGTGACAAGCAAATTGTGTGCGTAAAGAGCAGGCCGTTGCTGCGATTGTAAACTGTTTTGAGTCAGATAGATTTACAGTTTTTTTTGACATCGGTTGCAGATTTGTTTGAAAAGAGTTTCAACTCGCGATCTTCAAAAAAAATAGACATCTGCGTGCGATCGAATGGGTTCCGTTGTCGAGAAGGAAAGCATCCAAACTCTTTCGACTGTCCATCAACCGGATGACATGGACTCAGAAGCTGTAACCGATCACGCTGGTTGGGCCATAAAACGAGCGAGAGACATTATTAATTCTAGTGGAGGAAATTATCTTAGCATTAAAAATTCACCTATGGCTAGTGATGCCTGTCAAATAGATAAGTCAGTTGCCTTAGATCTTATCGTCAAACTTGGAAACGATGAAAATGGCCACTTTAGATTTGTGCCAATTCAAGAAGTGAGCAGCTTTTTCCTCGGACTTCATGATGTTGTGGACAATTTGTTGTCTAAGAACCAGTTTGCTGTGGAGAAAAACAAAGTTGTTACAAATTGTTTGCAGATCTGTGAACAAACCAGGGACTGACAAATGACTGGTTTTCAGTAGTCAGTAGGTATGGGTTTCAAAAGCCAGTTGAAGTCTTTGTGTTAGAGAAGATATGTTTAATGTTTGTGAGGTCAAAGCAGCAAATAGTCAGAGAAAAGTTATTGTTGAAACCAAGGAAAGGAAGTGTGGTATTGAGAGAGGAGCTGAAAGGCAAGATTGGCAAAGCCAGTGGTAGCACAGCTAAACAAACCAACTGAAACAGTTGCAGCAAAAATTGTGCCTTCAGTCATCGTAGAGTTACGTGATAATTTTGAGTCCCCTGGGAATGTAACATGTTGTTTGAGAGAAATTTTACAACAACCCAGTAAAAGAGAGATTCTACTGAGCTTGAGTGGCAAGGAACTCACTAAGTTGTTGTTGGCATTGGGGCAGCCTGGACTTGATGGCAAGACGAAAACCAGACAGGTTGAGATGCTGTTGTCGTCAAGTCATGAATGTATTATCAAGTACCGTACCCTGACAAGGTAGATAGGTAGATTGACCGGCAGATTTAATAAACAGGCAGACAAAGACAGGCAGATAAATAGACAGACACAATGTAGGTGATAACATATCAGTAGAAAACTCAATCTTTTCTTGCTTACTTATAGTGTTTGGTGTCAGTGTTTTCATTGTTCTTTGATATAGTTCTTAAGACTTCTTCCTTCCTTCTTTCATCCTTTTTTTGCTCCTAATTATTTTTTTTTTCCTTCTACATAGCTCAAGACCAAGAAAGCAGCAGAAACTTGAAGTTAAGCTGCAGAGTTGTTGGAAATCATTGCTGTGTAGTTCTAAAAATACAGTACCCATAAAGATTATGCTCCCTTTTTTTGGGTGGGGGTTAAGGTGGGGGGATGGCGGGCTTTAAGGCAAGGCAATGTAAGGTATACAATTATGTTTAATATAAATAAGTGAAATTGTTCTTGCATTTTGATTGGTTTTCGCCTATGATCTATTAGATGACAGAAACATAGCTGACGCCAGGAGCAAGGATGGCATAGTCGGTTATTGCGCGGCCTTGGTGCAAGAGGTCTTGAGTTTCCGGATCTCGCATCCCTGTTTCGACTTCTTTCCTTTCCGTGTAGCTAAGTAGCTTTAAATACCCGTAAAACGGAGCACTGATGGAGAGGGGGGGAGTAAAATGAGCGCACCGTCGACCTCAGGTTTGTCAGTTGAATTACTGTTACGAGTTATCAACGTTAAATATGGTTACTTTACTTTACTTTGCTTTTAATGTAACAAGCATTTTTCCCTCTGTTTTTGATTGGTTCTTTCTCGTTCAAGAATTTGCCAAACTAGCCATTTCCATGGAAAAGGTTATAAGCCATGATATTTTTTTACATTTTGTTTATATTCTGTTGGCAAAGCAAAGGAACTCATTTAGTAAAAGGTGAGTATTTTTACCACTCATGCTGTGTGTTGAAGGGCCCAAAAGGCAAGTCAAAATAGAAGTGGTTGAGCATTGTGGAACTAAAGATGGAGTGCAGTGAGGTCCATACAAAAATGAACAAGGTGCAATATTCCTCAGTATGGCTTGGGTGAGCTTGGTTAGAAAGTAGTTTATCATATGATACTTGATCCATGGTTGTTTCTTGAATTTATGGGCTTTTCAAAAGCAAAAATTATGCAGCTTATAACCGCTTCCGTAGAAACGGTCGGCATAGCAAAATCCCAACCAAGAAAGAACCAATCACAATGCTCGCGTTTACCTCAAAACTACCTTGCCATATTATAAATTGTACTACTGTACATACCAAAACATCTAATAAGAGATTTAAAATTCCACAGCTGCAGTCAATAAATTTATCAGCAAAGACGAAGGGTGTGACAGTTTTGACACATGCCAGGCTTTGTGTAGTATTTTGGGCCTTTCTTGTTCAATTGCCATATTTGGGCATGCCCATATACGGAGAGCCTCGTGTAAAAGTTTGTGTGTGATGGGATATTAAAAAGCTGTGAGTTGTTGTGTTCAAGTCGTGTGTCTCTGTTTTTTCGAGTGTATTAGCTACGAAATATTACATCTGGCGACGAGGACCGGATTTCGAGAACACCATGAGTATAATTGGTCAGCTAAGAGAGTTCGACCGAGCAAAAGAGTCGTTTGAAGCGCATATCGAGCGCCTTGAAAATTTCATGAAAGCGAACGGTGTTAAAAGTGAGAATCAATTGGCGGTCTTGCTAAAGGCAATCTGACCAGAGACTTACGGCCTTATGAGAAACCTTTTGACTCCGCAAAGTCATACAAGGAACTTGTGGAAATTCTGAACAGTCATCTCCATCCAAAACCTCTTGTGATCGCCGAACGTTTTCATTTTCATAATCGTTTTAGGAACGACTCGGAATCAGTGGCGGATTTTGCGGCACAACTGAAGAAGCTCTCGGCTCACTGCGAGTTCGGAACCTTCTTGGATGATGTCCTAAGGGATCGTTTTGTGTGTGGATTGCGAAAAGAGTCGATACAAAGGAAACTTCTGGGCGAGAAAATGTTGGATTTCTCGAAAGCGATGGAGATTGCACAATCGATGGAAACGGACGAAAAGAAGTTTTCGGAACTGAAGGACTTGGGTCTTCAGGAATGTTGAAAACTGAGGAAGTTCACCGGCTGGGGGGATAGGCTCGCAAACCCAAGAAATGTTCAAACGATAAGGGAGAGAAGTCCAAATCTGCTTGTTATCGTTAAGTGAACACTGAACACCTCAGTTCTGAGTGTAAATATAAGAATTACCGGTGTGATGCATGTGGTAAAGTGGGTCATCTGAAAAAGGTTTGTCGTTCCAAGGAGTCTAAGGATGCCAGGTACATCGAGACTGTTAGTAACTGTGATCTGATGCATGATTCTTTGGGATTCTTCACAATCCGTGAACAGGATGCCCAAGCCGCAACTGTAACCATGACAGTGGAAGGCAAGGAATTTGTATTGGAAGTGGACACAGGAGCATCTGTGACAGTCATTCCCAATAAAATGCTCAAGGAGAAATTGGGTCATCTGAAGCTGAGGCCGGCAAGCACCTCGCTGAAAACTTAAACTGGGGCTGGGCTACCTTTAGGTGGAGAAACTGAGGTGCATGTAGAGTATCAGGGCCAGAGTGCTAAGTTACTCCTAATCTTTGCAGAAGTTGATGGCAAGCCAGCTATTCTTGGTCGCAACTGGCTCAGTGTTGTTAAGCTGAACTGGAAGGAGCTTTTTAATGTTTCTTCTCTTGATTTTGTCGGTGAACTGTCTGCTAGGTATAAGGGTGTTTTTGGTACAGGCCTAGGAAAAATCAAGGAGTTCGAAGCCAAGCTAACTGTTCACTCGGAGGCCACCCCGAAGTTTCATAAGGCCAGACCTGTGCCGTACTCCTTAAGACCTGTGGTCGAGGCAGAGCTAGATCGCCTAGAGAAGGAGGGGGTTGTGACCAAGGTGTCACACAGAGCATGGGCTGCCCCAGTTGTGGTCGTTCCTAAGGCAGGTGGCGGTATCCGTCTATGCGGGGACTTCAAGGTTACGGTGAATCAAGTTTTGGATGTTGATAAATACCCTCTACCCAATCCTCAAGACTTGTTAAGTGCTCTGGCAGAAGGAACGCGTTTTACGAAGTTGTAACCTGCGATCAGGCCCATTTTTAGCTTCGCCCATGTGTCCTCTAATGTCGTCGCTCGCTAAAATTGGGCCTGACCAAAAGTCTCTCAAGAATTCCGAACTCGTGATCTGATTGGCTGTTGAAACGCCGGAAGTGAAAATGCCATCGTGATTGCGCGGAGCTCTCGCGAAGTCCTCGAGACTAATCCGCCATAAGTGTACGAAGAAATTTACACGAATGCATGTTTTGAATATCTGTGTATCAAACGGCTTTATTTATTTACTATACATGACTGATGACACGGTTTTTTTGCACACTTCATAATATTTCCAGTTGATTTAACTTAAAACTCACGCTCCAGAAACTAAAATGGCATGTTTCCAGAGAGATCAATTGTACAACAATAAAAGAAACTTTGCGAGTCCATCTTACTGTTCGTACTCCATCAAAAAATTAACAGCCAAACGTATCATGATTTTACTGCGCGCAATCCTAGAAATACACTGCAACTGAAGATATTACTCGAAAAAATCACCAAAGAAACCTTCATGGGAAACACGTTAAAGGAATAATGTATTTCTCTTTACTTTCTTTAACAATCTATTGCCAAACCGTCCAACGACAAAACGCTAGGTTATCTCAATTACAAATTAAGATGTCAAGCTTAAAAGATTGCATATTCAGTGAAGTTCGGAGAGAGAATTACACCGGCCTTTGCCGCAATATAGTCGTCGAAAACATTCCCCATGCTTTAAATGTGTTTTTCTCAAATTAAAGGCAACGGTAACTTTCGAATTCGTTTATAATATTCCTCCCACGGTAATTAACTTTGGTCAAAACAAAATAGCGTGAATCTGCCGTCCACACGTGTATTGGTGTAATGGAAGTAAATTTGATTGGCCGACGAAGGACATGTCAATCAATCAAAAAAGGTCGGCGGAAGGAATTTCGAAGAGGAATTTGGTCAGGCTCTATTTTTCGTTTCGCCAACTCCACATTACGTAGCACGCGAAACTAAAATAGAGCCTGATCGCAGGTTAACGAAGTTGGATCTAAAGCATGCATATCAGCAGCTTCCTCTGAGCGAGGATTCCAAACAGTTTCTCACCATCAACACCAGTAGAGGACTCTACCAGTACAATCGCCTTCCATTGGGTGTGGCAAGTGCTCCTGCCATATTCCAATCAACCATGGACACCATCCTCAAGGGTATCGACGGTGTGGTGTGTTACATCGATGACATATTGATTACAGGACAGAATGACCAAGAGCACCGAAATCGGCTAGAGGCCGTGTTGAGTAGGCTTGAAAGGTATGGAGTGCAACTCAAGTTGTCCAAGTGTAGTTTCCTGCAGGAAAAGGTCCAGTTCTTGGGTCATATGATTGATGCTGAGGGGGTTCACCCATCACCTGAGAAGGTGCAGGCGGTTGTTGAAGGTCCGTCTCCTGCTAATGTTACAGAGCTACGGTCCTTCCTCGGAATGCTCCAGTACTATGGGAAATTTCTACCTAATCTTTCCACAATGCCGCACCCGCTCAACAACCTTCTTCGGGAAGGTGTGTCCTGGTCGAGGCAGCCAGAGTGTCAACAGGCTTTTGAGTCTGCCAAGGAGCTGCTCCAATCTGCGAAGGATCTGGCCCACTATGTGTTAACCTTCCTATTAAATTGGCCTGTGATGCCTCTTCATATGGTATCGGAGCGGTATTATCACATTTGATGCCGGGTGGTGAAGAGCGCCCTGTTGCCTTTGCTTCAAGAACACTTTCAGCTAGTGATAAGAACTATGCTCAGTTAGAGAAGGAGGCATTACCCATCATTTACGGTGTGAAAAAGTTTCATCAGTATCTTTTTGGAAGAAAGTTTACCTTGGAAACTGACCACAAGCCACTTTTGACCATTTTGGGCCCAAAGCCAGCAGTGCCAACCCTGGCTGCCGCACGACTGCAGAGAAGGGCTTTGATTCTTGCATCCTACCATTATGAGGTGGTTTTTTCGCAAAACCTCGGAACATAGCAATGCTGATGGGTTATCTAGGCTCCCTGCGGACAAAACTGGCACACCAGAGGAGAGTGACATTTTCCATTTTACACATGTGAATGATCTTCCAGTCAAAGCTAGGGATATTGCTGATGCAACAAAGAAGGATCCCGTATTGAGCAAGGTCTTACAGTTGGTTAAATGTGGTCGGCCACGACAGGTACAAGAAGAAGCCTTGCACCTCTACTTTAAGCGGCGCCTTGAACTTTCCGTGGAACAGGATTGCGTTCTCTGGGGGTTGCGAGTTGTTATCCCTAAGACATTACACGACAGGATCCTGGAAGACCTTCATGCTGATCACCCAGGTGTTTGCCGTATGAAATCCTTGGCTAGGAGTTACCTGTGGTGGCCCAGTCTCGACAAGGCAATTGAGTCTGTCGTGCAAAATTGTACAGCGTGTCAGTCGACTCGGAAACAACCTGCTACTGCACCTCTGGTTCCATGGTGGCCGGTTCGAGTTTGGCAACGTGTGCACATGGATTATGCAGAGAAGGACGGTGTGTACTTCTTCGTGGTGGTAGACGCCCACTCGAAGTGGCCCGAGGTGTTCTCTACATCCTCTACCACCACCTATAAGACTATCGAAGTGCTCAGTCATATTTTCGCGGCATATGGTCTTCCAGAGGAGATCGTATCGGATAATGGCCCGCAGTTTGTTTCTAAAGAGATGCATCACTTCATGAAGAAGCATGGGATTCAGCATACTCGCGTTCCTCGCTATCACCCAGCGTCGAATGGGGAGGCAGAGAGATACGTTCAGATACTAAAGCAAGCATTGCAGGCAGGCAAGATTGAGCCAGGGAAATCACTTCAGCTGCGGTTGTCTAGTTTTCTATTCTCGTACAGGAATACTCCCCACACTGTCACTGGTCAGACCCCAGCCGAGTTGTTCCTGAAGAGGACACCACGCACTCGACTGTCCCTTCTTCACCTAAATCTGGCTCAGCATGTTGAGGAGCACCAAACCAAAGTTAAGCAACAGCATGATCCTGGCCGCTCCAAAACTCGTGGCTTCCTTCCAGGCGATCTGGTACTTGTGCACAACTTCAGAGGGAAGGATAAGTGGCAACGTGGTACCGTGATTTTGCGGATAGGTCCCTTGGCCTACCAAGTACGAGTGGGGGAACGCATGTGCCATGTGCACATAGATTATCTGCTACCTGCAGGTGATGCCAAGCCCACATCAAACTCTCCCGAGCAGGAAGTGATACCGCTAACTTCGGTTGTACCACCACCTGTCTTACCAGTACCTAGTGGTGTCACCCCTCCCAAGTCGCTCGAACCTACCTCACCAAGACCTTCGGACCCAGGGCCCTCTCCTATTCCTGAGTCCCCCTCGCCTGCAGCTATCACGTTGTCACCAGGCCGACCGGGACGGTACCGAAAGCGTTCACATAATCCAGTAAAACGCTTGGATTTGTTATGGTTGAAACTTTGTTGAACTGCTCTTTAAAGTTTTGAAATTTGTTAGGGAAAACAATTCTAGGAAGGGGGAGATGTAGTATTCTGACCCACCCAGGCGGTACCCAAAGCGTTCACATAAGCCAGTAAAACGCTTGGATTTGTTATGATTGAAACTTTGTTGAACTGCTCTTTAAAGTTTTGAAATTTGTTAGGGAAAACAATTCTAGGAAGGGGGAGATGTACTATTTTGGGCCTTTCTTGTTCAGTTGCCATATTTGGGCATGCCCGTATACGGAGAGCCTCTTGTAAAAGTTTGTGTGTGTTGGGATATTAAAAAGCTGTGAGTTGTTGTGTTCAAGTCGTGTGTCTCTGTTTTTTCGAGTGTATTATCTACGAAATATTACACTTTGTACTGTGCAAATAAATTACTATACATTGTTTCTGTATATTTTTTACTTGTTTCAAAGGTTATCAGTGGCAGACCTAAGTAAGAGACCGGCACAGCGGGAGGAAAAGCCCCTCCACCCTTACTTCAAGGTCTAGATCTTCCCTTGATTACCACAATATTTGCTGTAGTTGAATGATAATTGAGCTAATTAATTGGCTTGCTGTGAGTACAATAGTTGTGCAAAGTTACTATTGTCATTATTGAGAGCTTACTGAACATAGGCTGACCAGAGTGCACCTCAGGCTAAATTACATACCATCGTAGCTTACTAGTTAGTATGAAGAGGTGTACAGTTAGTGTCAAGCGAATTTGGTAAGCCTATTTATGGTTAGCTCTCACAAGCAGAAATGGTAACATGCTATTTTCAAAACAAAGTAGAAAATAGAGCTAAATATTGTTACCTATTACCATTAATTATCTGAAAATAAAAGTCCTGCCTTCGACACTGTGTACACATCGCAAATCTAATTTGCATAATCTAAAGTAAAAAATTTAAACTGGAAATATGAGACAAGATATTACAAAGTCATAAATGCTATCGCCCTCATTTTTTGAATGACCTAAAGTTACCAAGAGTGATAAATGTATTTTTTTGGATCATAGACTCTAGAACTCAATAAGACTGGAATTCATGGCATTTGCAATAACTTAACTTGCATAGTTTTGCTGTGATCCATTTTAAGTCTAATCGATATATTACCTCGAGATCAAACATCGTTTGCCATGTTATGAAGTGTTCTGACACATCTGTCCTTCTGTGGAATGCTTGTTTAAAGCTCTTGTTTCCAGGCTTTGAAATAATTAAGTACTTAGTTTAAGTTGGCAACAAGTTGATCTGTTATTGACTGCAGTGGACTGTTATCGTTGAAGACATTCCAAAGGATTTCACACATTTTTATAAATTCTTGTGTCTTTTCTGTGATGTTGTTTTCATGCAAAGCCATGTCTTTGCATACTTTCTCGGACAGAGTATTAACAGCAAGCTTTACTCGCATCTTACTTAAATTATCAAGATGAACATGAGCACTTCTCAAATCAGTTGCATAGACCCTTCTTTTTTTGTCTCTTTCATACACAGAATAAATGTGGTCCCATAGTATATACTTGCCATTTTTATTTCAATAAGCGTGTAAACCATGAATTTTGGCACTTGAATCCACTGCTGTATATATTGTTTCTTAGTTTTTTCAGAAGGTGTGGAGGATCAGAGATAAAAAATTATGTACAAAAATTTGATTTTATCAACGGACTTGATAACGTAAATTGGCCACCGTACAGAGATTCTAAAAGCTGACGTTTCGAGCGTTAGCCGTTCGTAAGAGCGAATCGAGGAATTATGGGTTAAGTGTAGCTTTTATAGCAGAATAGGAGGTACGCTATTTACGAACGCTTTTCATTTAACTTATATATTCCTATTTTTCGCGTTGCCATGTTACCACCAATAGCGTAGCTATCTGTACGGTGGCCAATTTACATTATCTACTCCGTTGATAAAACCAAATTTTTGTATACTACTTCCCCACCGACGCAGCACCACAGTTTCTTAAGAAACTACCCCCTCATAAAAAATAATGGTTTCCTGAAAAAAGGATTGTAGTACTTAGTTTTTGAAGCATTATTTCCATTCATGTTCGTGAATGCTCTGTTTTCAGGAGCTCCATCACAACATGCGAGCATAATGATAAAATTAAATCCATGTAAAATGCTTACTCCTTACCAAAAATGCATGTTAATTTTCTGAGCAGTTACCCCTCTGGTCAAGAAAAATGCAAAGGGAAAGTCAAACTTTGCGAAGAGGCTCTTGAAGTAAAACTGCAGGACATGTGTTGCCAGTTTATTTTCAGGTTGAGAGTCACTCTCTTTGAGTTGGCCAATAGAAGATATTTCAATTTCATCATCATCTAAATCGGTAAAGCCAATTAATTCAAAAGTTGAAGGATTGAAACAAGTCGCTCTTTAATTTTCACTTCATCAAAAAATAGTCCTCCCAGCTGACCCCTTGTCCAATTTTTGCTTTTTCAAATTTCAGTTTAATTTCGCCCAATGTTGAAGTCTGCCACCCGGAGAGGGGTGATGATAGGTTCTTGTAGTCGGAAAGCAACCGGCCACTGAGAAGGTTTAAAAAGCCAGATTCTCTTAAGTCGTCATATGCTGCGTGTGATTTTGAAAACATCAAAAAGCACCACTTGATAACCAGAGGATGCCACCTCATTTGGCGTTTTGGGACAGTCAAAGCTTTGGCTTGGTCATTTAATAAGACAGGGAAGAATTGGTCTCTGGAGGAACCAGTAAGTTCCCTCAAGTGTTCCTCTAGAATTTTTTTCTTGCTAAATGTGTTATCACATGTGCCCCAAAGACAGCAGTATTTCCTTTCTATTGGTGCAATTGAATCATCTGTTACTTTGATATGCCCCTTCACACGTTGGTATAACTCATCGGCCTCCATCGATTCTGTTGATCTGAACAGCCTTTCCACTTACATGATTTGGGATTTTCCTTTTGTTTTCTTAAACCATCATTTAGTTTGTTAAACATGACTCTGAAATCACTGTCAGTGTCTCTCCCTACCTCTACCATTTGTTCTCTGCATTTTTCAAGTTTTTTTTACTTTTTTCTGAAGTTTCCTCATTTCAGTTGTTTTCTCGCTGAGCAGGTTCATCAATTCCTCTTTATCAAGATAGTCAAAGCGAGTGAATTTAGAGTTCTCAGCTTTGTTGTTTTCTCCTACCTAACTCTGGGAATTTATTCTCGACTTTATAATTCGTAAATAATGTTGACTATGTCGACAAGCTGCACATATCACATTGACAGGTATTAACGCTTCATCGTAAGGGGTGAAGATAAGACAGCTCGTTGACCGAATGCATATTTTTCGCTCTTTACCCTCGTGACGAATTTTCCAAAATCCTTTGTTATTAATTGTGACTTCGATTTGAGGATATCCGATGGATTTTCCCCAATAGTAAAACAAATGAGCCGTGTTGTTCTCGAAATTTCTTCCAGTTGGGAAATTCGTCTATGTTTAAAGCATCGATACTGAATTTTGTCGCAAAGAAAGCTTTCTCTTCCTCGGCGTTTTCGCCCGTATTTTCCTTTGAACATTCTCGAGTTAACTGGTTACGTAAGTCATTCAGAGTATTTCCTGACTCCATGTTGTTGTCACGCCCTGAAATCAGCGCTTAAAGTGCTAATGAGTGATTTTTCACAATCCTCTCGATTTTTTCTCGATAATACTTCCACCTCAAGACACCATTTACCTTTCCTAAGCCTCTTCTTAAGTTATTATTCGCGCGATAAAGATAATTTGCAATTCCAACACAACCGAAGTCGACGTGCAAGACAGTCTCGATAGCGGAAGAAATGCACAGATATTTTTCGTGGTACCTTGCTCTGAAGCTGTTGAGTGGAAAAGCTTCGACTAATAAGGAGTACAGAAGTAATTCGCTCTCACTTATGTCAACACCTGTGCTAAAATCCAGACATTTGGTGTGATGAACAATGAACATTGAATCGAAGAGAACTTGATTACGTAATTAAGCTTTTGTTCTGACTTGGATAAGATACGTTTCTGTTCTGTTTCATTTATCGAGTTTTACGCCCCTGTCTTCATGTACTATTGTTCACAGTTTGAATCAATTATATAACTAGCCATTCCCGTTTTTTTTAACCGGTTTTACAACTGTACACGTGAATTGTACCCTTATCAGAGAACGCCCCTTACGTTTTTGTGGAGTTGGAGTTAGGAGATCTTCGGAGCAACACTGGAGTTTTCAGAGCAGTTTTATCTTTTTCGGAGTTACGAAACGTTGGAGCTTCTTTAGCCCTTTAAACAGGATCAGACGTAAGTTTCAGCCTATTATATGTAGCTTTCGTTTTGCTTTCAATTTGTTTCCTTTGTGATTAGTCTTAGCCCCTTTTTTTTGATCTCGTGCATTGTAATTTCCCCTTTTAGTTTTCACCGCTTGTGTACAATAATTCAGACGAGTTGGTGTTCAAATTAAACGCTGTTGAGTCAACTTGTGCTGTTCAGTTCTATACTGTGGTTGACACTTCCCGATCTCCAGTGCACAACATCCCGTGTCCGCTGCACTGGGTACGCGACAGTGAAAAGTCTGTGGATAAAATCAACGAATGGAGGTAAGCGGTATCATACTTTAAACCAGGAGCCGTCGAGAATGACGAGCCCTGGAAAAGAATGGCTAAACGTAGAAGGAGCGAAGGAGAGCGGAGCCAGGAGCAAAAGAGAGAGGAAACCCACACAAAAGGCTCTACAAAGCGCGGTAGAACTTAAACGGAGGCAAATCCTTAAATCGCGTAAAAAGCTCCTTAATGTTATGCAATCAGTAGAAGGGCTAAGTGATGACAGCCATATTGACACTGTAGCGCGTGACCTTACGCTCGCCTCGGAGGAGTTTGGAAGATTGTTGCAGGAGTTAGTTGGCCTGTACGAGCAAGATTCACGCGGCGATTACTTAGAAGAGGCTCAACTTAGTGAAGAGAACGAGACCCTTAACCGAGCCCTCCTACTTTTAGACAGCCTAAAGAATAGAATTACTAGACAATCCAACAAATTGTTGGAGACAAGATTTGTGTGTTCTCGTCTTTCCTCGCACCATTCGTCAGCCTCCAAAACTAGCAGCACTACCGCTAGATTGCAAGGGCTAGCCGAAGCTAAAGCGGCAAGAGAAGAACCTCAGTACACGCGGCTAATAGCGCAAAAAGAACTTGAACGCAGAAAAGGCGAAGCAGAAGCGCAGAAAATTCGACAACAGGAGATAGCGCAATTTGAAAGGGAGATCGCGATTCTTGGGGCACACAAAAAAGCCGCGATGGCGAACGCTAAACTTAAAGTTTTCGAGGAGGCTCTTCTGGAAGAAGAACTTGAAAAAGATTTCAAATTACCATAATTAGAAGTTCCCAAAATCAAAGCAGAGGAAAGGACTACCCAGTGGGTACATTCCAACCCCCCAACCACAGGAAAGGTATCACGTTCCGAGCGAAATCACGAGCCGTTAAGCACGCCAAAACAAATAATGCCCCCATTGCGCCCCACCCCTGAAGAAAGAAAATCAGAGAAAACAGATCTCCTCCCTGAACTTCGCGTCCAAAACCCAGATCTGCCTCGGCAGCAACCCACAGATGAAGATTGTGTAGGGCCACAATATACCATTTTCAATCGGCAACCACTTATATCCTCGACCCCTTTGAAAGATATCACCGGAAGTCAGCTGATAGATTCGCTTACAGTCGCAAATCAACAGATAGTTGCCGGCCTAGCGAGACAAAATCTCCCAAAATGCCAGCCTGACATATTCTCTGGGGACCCTACCCTCTTCCATCCCTGGAAAGGCGCCTTTAAAGCTATGCTGTTAGACGCTGATGTATCCCCAACTCAGGAGATAAACTATTTAAGAAGCTTTACTAGCGGAAGGCCACAACGCCCAGTTGATAACTACCGGAAGCGGCAAATGCGCGACCCCGTTGCGTTACTAAAGGAGTTGTGGGACGAACTAGAAAGGCGTTTCGGGAGCGTCGCCGTAATTAGTAATACATTGTTGGAGCGATTACGGGACGCGGCGACCTTTGGTGAGCGAGAACACGATAATCTACAGCTGTTGCCAGATCTTTGCGCGGATATTGAAAGTCAAGTGACTTATCTTCCCGGACTTGCGTGCCTCAACTATCCTAACGCCTTGCAACCAATAACCGAGAAGTTGCCACGGTTTATCCGCGCCAAATGGGCGAAAGAAATAGCTTGTTACTCTAACAGCAACGGCGGAGCGTATCCCCCCTTCTCCAGATTTTCTAAAATAGTCCAGGAGCAATCAAAGATAAAGAACGATCCAAACGTTCTGGCCGGTCAAGCAGCCAGCCCCACCCAGGTTTCAACACCTAAACCACGCAAAGAAAAGAAAACTCTTAAAACAGAGACTCGGCCCGCAGCTGGAAAGGACGGCGCCGGAGAGGATAGGAGGGAGGCCCCTGAAAAAAGAGAAAATAAGACTAAACATTGCCCGTATCACGAAAGGGACGGACACGATCTGCAGGAGTGTAAAGCGTTCACAGCGAAACCCCTGGAAGAACGTACGGAGTGGATTAAAGACGCCCACCTATGCTTTCGCTGTTTCAGCCCTTACCACGTCGCGAGCCGGTGTAACACCCCAGTACAGTGCGCTATCTGCGGAGACAAGCGCCACAGCGCCGTATTGCATAAGGAGAAGCGGCAAGCTTCTAAACCGGAGAATGAAGCAGTCAACCCGAAATGTACCGTACTCTGTGGACCTACAGGAGGCGTGTCCTGCAGCAAAACTCTGCTCGTGGACGTCTATAGCCGGCGTAACCCACACCTCGCTAAGCGCGTCTATGCTATCGTTGATGAGCAGAGCAACGGTTCCCTCGTCACTAGTGAACTAGCCGACGACCTTGGAGCGGACGGACCCTTAGAAAAATACTTCTTGTCCACGTGCAGCGGCGAGAAAGAGGAGAAGTATGGTCGAAGGGTGGCAGGCATTACAATACGTTCACTTAGCGGAGCAGAGTTCGCCGCGCCGACCCTCACCGAGTGCCATACCATCCCACAAGACAAGAGCGAAATCCCCACCCCAGACATGGCGAGGAGTTTCCCACACCTAAAGGCCATAGCGCACGAGATACCTCCCATAAACGAGACATCTAAGATTCACCTCCTACTTGGCCAAGACACACCAGAGCTTTTAAAAGTCAGGGAGTTCAGAAATGGCCCGAAAGGAGCCCCCTGGGCCCAGCGACTGGCCCTCGGCTGGACCATCAGTGGTCAGATGTGCCTTGACTTCGCCAGTGGTCCCGCACACGTCCTCACTCGCCTCACCAGCCTGTCCACTGTTACGGAGAAAGAACCTAACACCGGAAGCAGAATCTACGGGCTAGTACCTTGCCCCAACCAGATCAAGGTTACAGACCCCCTCTTGGAGCGTGCCACTGACGACATATTTAGGAAGATGCGAGATGACAACGAGCCTGGTCTCTCCCGCGAGGACCGCAAGTTTCGAGAGATACTGGATAGGGGTATACACAAGAACGCAAAGGGAAACTGGGAGATGCCCCTACCGTTCCGTAACGAGCGCCAGACTATGCCAAACAATCGAGATCAAGCAATGCAGCGCCTACAAGGGCTTCTCAAGACATTTGCCAGGAAACCCGAAATGAAAGCAGACTATCTGGAGTTTATGGGAAAAATAATCGACAAAGGCCACGCCTCAGCTATCCCAAGTAAAGAAGTCCCGTCTCCTCCCGGCTGTTCCTGGTACTTACCGCATTTTGCGACTTATCACAATACAAAGCGCACCATTCGCGTCGTATTCGATTCCAGTTGCGAGTTTGGTGGAATTTCATTGAACAAAGTACTTTTATCAGGCCCTGACCTGATGAACAACCTTATTGGAGTCCTCATGCGCTTTCGCAAGGAGAATATAGCAGTGATGTGCGACGTCGAGCAAATGTTTCATTCATTCTACGTTGACCCACCACATAGAGACTTCCTTCGTTTCCTATGGTTCGAGAGTAACGATCCGTCAAAGCCCATCATAGAATATCGGATGAATGTACACCTATTCGGCAATGGACCTAGTCCCGCAGTCGCTACCTACGGCCTACGCAGAACAGCCATTGACGGCGAGGAGGCCAAAAAGTTCATTTGCCGTAACTTTTACGTCCATGATGGTTTGACCTCGCTTTCATCTATTCAAGGAGCGACAGACCTGGTTAAGAGTGCACAAGCCACCCTAGCCACAGCTAACCTTCGACTTCACAAAGTAGTTTCTAACTCTGTGGAAGTCATGAAAGCCTTCCCGGCCGAAGACCGAGCAAAGGACGTGCGTGACCTGGATTTACGCCACGACAGCTTGCCAGCTCAACGCTCACTCGGGGTATTCTGGGACCTGGAGACAGACGCCTTCACCTTTAAGGTATCCTTGCCGGAAAAGCCATTCACAAGGAGAGGAGTATTGTCCATCGTCAACTCTGTGTACAACCCGCTTGGCTTCGCAGTACCTGTTATGCTCGAAGGGAGAAAAATACTGCTGCAGCTTGTCCATATGGGAGAACGGACAAAGGAGAACAATACCCCCTGGCCTGGGACGACCCTCTGCCTACCACGATGATAAATCGGTGGACGCGTTGGAGAGACTCTCTCGAAGAGTTGCAGAACCTTTCCGTGCCTCGCTGTTACCGCCCTAAAGATTTAGGCAGCGTGACAAGAGTGGAGCTACACACCTTTTCCGACGCAAGCCAGGACGCTATTAGAGCCGCAGTCTACCTTCGCCAGTTCAACGACGCAAACGAAGTGACTACAGCTCTCGTCTACGGCCAAGCAAGAGTCGCCCCGTTAAATCCGACGAGTATACCGCGTCTAGAACTGTGCGGAGCGGTCTTAGCTGTTCAAGCAGCCCAGAGAGTTATAAAAGAAATCGATCTGAAGATTTCTGATGTGATATACTACACCGATTCGAAAGTGGTACTCGGCTACGTTACCAACGAGAGTCGACGGTTCTATGTGTACGTAGCCAACCGAGTCGAGCTGATTAGGAGCATGTCTACCCCGGAACAGTGGAGATATGTGGAGACCGATTTGAATCCGGCAGACCTAGCAACGCGCGGAGTTCCCTCAAGCGAGCTAATGGAGACGAACTGGCTGGTAGGCCCGGAATTCCTACGCAAACCGGAGAGAACCCTCCCAACCGATGAAACGTTCGCGCTCGGCGCAAGCGATCCTGAAGTGCGAAAAGCAGTGTTCAGCGCCAGTGTAAATACGCACGAGGAGGAAGAGCCAGGCCTTGGAGCAGGGAGGTTCAAGAAATTCTCTTCATTAAAATCTCTGCAGCGGGCAGTCGCTAACCTAATTGTCATTGTCACAGAATTCAAACACCGGAGAGACGTTAAAGCAGAAAGTGTTAACCTCAGGAGCGAAGCGCGTAATACACAATGCAAACTCAGACCCCCGACAGTGGAGGAATGGGATCAAGCCCTGCGCGTCATAATCAGCTGCACGCAGAGAGAAGCGTTCAGCGGGTTGTTAAGCGACACCAGAAGAGAACCTGAGCTACCGAGAGAGATCCAAAGTAGCGCCACGAAGGCTCGCAGCTGTACCGTCTCGATCCCTTTCTAGACAGCCACGGGATTCTCCGCGTCGGAGGCAGATTAAGGAGAGCTCGGATGGAGTATCATGAGAAGCACCCGATCATACTACCGAAGCGTCACTATGTCTCACAGCTAATAGCTAAACACTATCATCATGAAGTACACCACCAAGGGAGACAGATTACCGGAGGTGCAATTAGACAAGCAGGGTTCTGGCTTATTGGAGGCCATGACGTAGTCACGAAGGTCATCGGAGCCTGCGTCCTTTGTAAGAAGCTGAGAGGACCACACCTAGAACAGCGTATGGCCGACCTCCCGCTAGATAGAACTGAAGTCTGTCCCCCCTTTACCAACGTAGGATTTGATGTCTTTGGTCCCTGGGCGGTGCAAACGCGTAAGACTAGAAGAGGAGGAGTAAACGCCAAGCGTTGGGGCCTAGTGTTCACGTGCCTGAGCAGCAGAGCCATCCACATCGAAATCTTAGAAGCTATGGACTCCAGTGCCTTTATCTGTGCATTGAGGAGGCTCTTCGCACTACGAGGCCACGCTAAACTCCTCAGGTGCGACCGGGGTACAAATTTCGTTGGAGCTAAGACGGAGCTTGACGCAGCGGCATCTGAGTTAGATGAGAAGAAAGTGGAGAAGTTCGTAACGGAGTGCGGTTGCAAGTGGGAGTTTAACCCTCCCCATGCATCACATTTTGGCGGTGTGTGGGAGAGGCATATTAATACAATTCGCCGTGTACTGGATGCTATGTTCGCTGAGTTAGGTCAGAGTCAGCTTACACACGAATTGCTGGTGACTCTGATGGCTGAAGTTGTAGCCATTGTGAACGCCAGGCCGATAGCAGCACTGCCGTCCGACACAGATGACCCGCAGCCTCTGTCCCCTGCGATGTTACTCACTATGAAGACACGCCCACCCGGAGCCCCTCCAGGTCAGTTCGTGCGGACGGATATCTACACACGTCGTCGATGGAGACGAGTCCAGTTCCTTGCGGAACAATTTTGGACCAGGTGGAGGAGAGAGTACTTGCAGAACCTACAGCCGCGACAAAAGTGGATGGAGACGCGGCGAGACCTCTGTGTAGGAGATATCGTTCTCGTGCGAGACGAATCACAACACCGTAACGATTGGCTACTGGGACGAGTGTTGGAAGTCCTGAGGAGCGATGACGGCAGAGTGAGGAAAGTCAAAGTAAACGTTGTCAGAACCGGAGAAAGGAAAACGTACCTTAGAACGATTAAGGAGCTGGTTCTACTCTTGACCGACACAGCTGATCCAGACTAACAGTAAACAGTAAACGCCATGACAATATGAGTAGCAAGGATAAGAATCCTTGGGCGAGGAGTGTGATGAACAATGAACATTGAATCGAAGAGAACTTGATTACGTAATTAAGCTTTTGTTCTGACTTGGATAAGATACGTTTCTGTTCTGTTTCATTTATCGAGTTTTACGCCCCTGTCTTCATGTACTATTGTTCACAGTTTGAATCAATTATATAACTAGCCATTCCCGTTTTTTTTAACCGGTTTTACAACTGTACACGTGAATTGTACCCTTATCAGAGAACGCCCCTTACGTTTTTGTGGAGTTGGAGTTAGGAGATCTTCGGAGCAACACTGGAGTTTTCAGAGCAGTTTTATCTTTTTCGGAGTTACGAAACGTTGGAGCTTCTTTAGCCCTTTAAACAGGATCAGACGTAAGTTTCAGCCTATTATATGTAGCTTTCGTTTTGCTTTCAATTTGTTTCCTTTGTGATTAGTCTTAGCCCCTTTTTTTTTGATCTCGTGCATTGTAATTTCCCCTTTTAGTTTTCACCGCTTGTGTACAATAATTCAGACGAGTTGGTGTTCAAATTAAACGCTGTTGAGTCAACTTGTGCTGTTCAGTTCTATACTGTGGTTGACACTTCCCGATCTCCAGTGCACAACATCCCGTGTCCGCTGCACTGGGTACGCGACATTTGGAGAAATCTTTTGCGTGATTTGAGGTGTGAGCACGCCACGACGAGTCGGCTTTTTTCCCCTTCAGTAGAGGCTCCCAGAGTTGCTTGTCCGGTAGAAACTGTGGTCATAACTTCATTTTCGACGGCGTTTACGCACTTACATATTTTTGGCCAACTGAATGTTGCTGCTCGTTTGGCAGAGGGTTTAGTTGGGGTTAGCATCGCTTTTTGATGGTATCCTCCATAATTGCCCTTGTACGATGCAAACGACTGGATTTTCTTTCAGTTACTTTTACCTGATAGGTGTAACTATTTCGACACTATTGATATAAATTAACTGGCGCAGAAGAAACTAATTATAGTGAGTAACAGGACGTGGATTACCTTTCCTTCAAGATGACGTGTATTTTGATTATTTGTGACTTTCCTCTAAGCGAGCGAGCGAGCGATTTTAAGTGAGCAAGTTTGAAGTTCTGAAACGCTGCTATATCCAAATATATCCCGCTGGTTTTTTACTATGTTATGTAAAAGCTATCGATCTTCAACATATGTAAAATTTAGAGTAGAGTAATGCAGCGGAACACGGCTTGGTCACGATAAGTGGGACATAGCAGCATTCGACACTGTCTCACTTCACTCAAATTTGAGCAGCTTACGACGAAAATACTTGAGTTATATTCCAACAGACAAAATAGTATTGAGTTTTGGGTCAAAAATATCAAAAAGGCCTTTGAATAATACACTACTGGTGGCCCAAAAATAAAGAAAGAAAACTTGATTTCCGGTTCGTTGGGTGGATATTTTTGGCAGACATTAAATTCACCGGAAGCGCGGAAGGAGCGCTCGTGCCAGTCCTTCTCCGCATCACACATTGGACCAACAGTGGACTGCCCGTTTCACCGCCCTATGTAAGCGCCCTGATGCTTTTCGTGTTCAGGTACGGTTTGGAAAATATATTTTTCTTGCATTTTTCGCTGGTTTCAATCCTGGTTTAACATTATATAGCTGTGGTCAGGACACACTGGTGGCGACATTAGTTATTCAAGTCAAGCATTGGAGGGATTTAAACTTAAACTGAGTGTTTATTTTTAATTCGTTTAAGGCTGCTTTTTCAGCTCTGAATTGCAGTTTTAAGTATGTCTTAAGATGTTTAATTTTGAATCTACTAAGGTTGCAAGATGCCTGAACGGCCTATGACAGAAGAACAAAACGGTACACCAGTAATAGCTTAGAGTTGGTGGAAGAAGTTGCTTCACAAATTCTTTTCTTGGACACTAAACCGTTTGTTATTTCTACGGATGAGTTATTTCAGGTGGATGCATATTTCTAAAAAGTGGTTTACAGTCAACTCCCGCCTTGTGGACACCTCGCTATTACGGACACCCCGCTATTACGGACAGCAGCTAAATCCCCGGCGAAAGTTACAGACGTTTGATTGAAATAAACTCCCGCTATTACGGACTCTCGGTATTACGGACTTACGGACACTTGATTCGGTCCCAACGTCACAATTTTGTTTTCTCTCTCGTTATAGCGGACACCGAACAGAATCTTGGAATATTTGCACACATATCAAGTCCATATTTTCAGCTTTTTTGATTCATAGAGGGGAGTTTAAGGACGTTCGCGCTAATTGTTTGTGCGCAACGTTACTGCGCAGGTAACGCGACTGTAATATGTCACGCATTACTTCGTGCATTAGTGAAGTTGGGGTTTTAAAACCTTTGCAAAAACCGTGGACGATAAGTTTTGCACAGCGTTGGATCAGAGAAGATCGTGATCAGTGAAAATTGATTTAAAATATTTATGAAAGTCAAGTAGACTACTGCACGACTGATATTCGCGAGGTTTTATCAGTCGTGCACTAGTCTACTTGACTTTCATACAAGTTTTTCAAGCATCAGTCAAAATAACATGGCGACAAAAACGCCGAGGAAAAAATTCCAGGCCGGCAAAAGAATGGCACATTTATTTCCGAATCATCATGAAACTTCAAAGAGAAGTGAGCGGGAGGATGGAAAAGCTCTGGAAAAGGTAGCTGATCGAGTAGACTAGTGGCTGAAAGTTTGGAAAACTCGAGGACGAACCGTTGCGTAAATTTAATGGGGCTGTTTCTTTTTAATGTTTTTATTACCCTACGAACTTAAGTTCAAAGTGAATGCATGTTTTTAAAGTTCTTTTCCTTTACTTTCGTGAAAATTGAGCAGTATTTTCGTCCTCGTCCGCTTGAATAGTGCGGACCTGCGTGGAAACAATCAGCGATTGAATTTCACAAAAAACACACTCCAGAGGATGAGCATGACGGCAATGGAGAGATATTATACAGAACACCAACCAAATGAAGATGACCCCTGCTTAAAACTTCGTTGCTATGCTCGAGAAAGGTTTTTTTTTCGGTAAAAACCTTTCATATCTTCAACGATCGATCCTCTCTTGGGTTCCAGTCTTTGCCCGACAGGTCACGCAAAAGCGTGACAAACGAACTTTTCCAAGAGCTTTGCAAAATCACATCGATTTTACTCGTTCAGATCATCGGTGACCCCTATTTTTTTAATCATGAATCACTTACTTTACTTACTATCTACAAAATATGATGAAATGAAAAAATTCTCACCGTAAGAAGTTATCTTTTTTTAACATTTTCTTTCCTCGTGCCATCGAATTCTGGTAGTGGTTGCAAAGGATAGAGCTTACGAAAACGCTCGTCGAGGATAAACTCTACTGTTTACCACATCCCTAGCGGCATACAATTATCTAAAAATCTCACTCCTAAAAACCTATGCACGGAAACTTTCACTCCAACAGTTTATTTTTATGATTTTCGATGGATAAGCACATGAGACTACATCTCGCTATTATGACCGATTTCTCGAAATTAAGGCATTTTTCCACTGCCATTTTCTCCGAAACAAAGTCGGTGACCCCCATTTTTTTTTTTCATTTTTGGAGTAAGTACTTTATGACCTAACTCTAGGCGAGAAATGAAGAAAATCTCACCGTAGGAAGATTTTGGCGCGAACGTCCTTAAAGGGGGACTCTGACGAAAAAACACGATTTTTTAAAAAGTCTCAAATCCTCGAGGAAACGCCGCCAAAATGTTGCATACGCTTTTCAAATAATGAATTTAACTTACTTTCACCAACATTTCAATGTTATTACGTCGAAATACTTGTTTTCCATAGCATCCGCCATTATTGGTATGTCGCCTGCATACTTATTCGAGAAAGCCTGGAGCGAGGACATATGACGTCACTTACTCAACATATCGCTCGCTGCTACTTGAGTAAACAATGGAAAACATGTCAGAAAGCGAAGCTTCGTCTTTATCGACCATGATTTATCGACTTCGGAATTATCGTTTGACTTTGAAAAACATTCTGAGTCACTTACCTGTGATTATGAAGATTGAGACTCGTGGCTACTTAGGAAAAAGCAGCTGCATATCGACGAGAAAGAGCTCAAGAGAAAGAACAAGAGGAATGCTTCGAGATCGTTCGAATCAACTGATATTAGATGGTATGTTGGAGTCGTGATTTTGTCTGTTTACTATTGATCCCTTCATTTGTAAAAATTCAAATTTCTCGTTATGTTTTTTCTAGGCGCAAATGTAGGTGTTGCTCTTCGGACGCGGTAACAAAGGCAGAGGAATGCTTCTGCTGTAGCGAAATTGATCGGTGCTGAGGGAAGCTGGAGGCAGTTGCAGATGATAAAGAACTACCACCGATCGGCCAGGATTTCAATCTTGTTGTCTAGACGAGTGGGTTTGAGGAATAGCCGCCATAGGATTAAGAAACCGAAAAAACGAGCGATATACACATCAACGTATGATATACCCCATGAAGTCCCAAACAAGACGAATAAACTGTCGGTATGAAACTGATCGTAGAAATCTATTCAGGAGCTAGGAAAATTATTGCCATTGTCGTTCTTAATTACTACGTTAGAAAATACATGAAAATATTTCCCGACAAGGAAAATTGTAAAGTGCAATCCAAATTAAGCGTATTATACAGCGCTCTAATACCGAGACTTCGCCCTTGCTTATACATTGATGTGTATCGCTCGTTCTTTCGGTTTCTTAATCCTATGGCGACCATTTTTAAAACCCACTCGTCTAAACAACAAGATTGAAGCCCAGGCAGATCAGTGGTACTGTAGTTCTCCGTCATCTGCATTTGCTTCAGTTACAGCTACTCCACTCACCGATCAATTTCGCTAGTAATATCAGAAGCTTTTCTTACCCTTTCACTGGCCTTTGTTACCGCGTCCGAAGAAAAACACGTACATTTGCACCTAGAAAAAAAAATAACGAGAAATTTGAATTTTTACAAATGAAGGGAACAATAGTAAACAGACAAACTCATGACTCCAACATACCATCTAATATCAGTTAATTCAAACGATCTCTAGCATTCCTCCTCTTCTCCCGCTCAAGCTCTTTCCTGTCGATATGAGGCTGCTTTTTCCTCAGTAGCCACGAGTCTAAATCTTCATAATCACAGGTAAGTGACTCAGAATGTTTTTCAAAGTCAAACGATGATTCCGAAGTCGATAAATCATGGTCGATAAAGACGAAGCTTCGCTTTCTGACATGTTTTCCATTGTTTACTCAAGTAGCAGCGAGCGATATGTTGAGTAAGTGACGTCATATGTCCTCGCTCCAGGCTTTCTCGTATAAGTACTCAGGCGACATACCAATAATGGCGGATGCTATGAAAAACAAGTATTTCGACGTAATAACATTGAAATGTTGGTGAAAGTAAGTTAAATTCATTATGTGAAAAGCGTATGCAACATTTTGGCGGCGTTTCTTCGAGGATTTGAGACTTTTTAAAAAATCGTGTTTTTTCGTCGGAGTCCCCCTTTAAGGTTGCTAATGAATTTAGTCTCCTTGGCGACAAAGTGGGGGAAGTTGCAATTCAAAGGAGAAGTACACAGAGCCGATTGGAACGATATTTCAAGACAATGTGATCGCTGATGCAGTCAATAGCTGATGTTCAGGTTTTTCCTTGAAAATTTTCTCTTTTAGAAATGTAGATTACTGTACTTCAGTACGGTAGGAAACCAAAACGATGCATGTGTGGACATTGCTGCAACATATGATGATTGTTTTTACGAACTTAGTACTGTACACAAAGGGTACGTAACTCCTGTTCTGTTAAGTTCTGCTCTGTTTGTAAATAAAGTTCTGACGCTCTTTACGTGCGATAACGGGTCTGAAAAAGATACTGGAGTTAATGAAAATGAACAAAGATGTGACCCCCTTCTGTAAATATGGTTTAAAATAAAAATTCTCTCGCACCCCGCTATTACGGACTCTCGCTATTACTGACACCAAGTCGTGGTCCCCAGGGTGTCTGCTGCAACAGGAGTTGACTGTAGTCGTTTTTTCCTTTGTTCAGGAATGAAACTCGAATTTTTATTGTTAACTGGAATTACATAACAATCATCTGTACTCTGTTTGGACAGAAATAATCGATCTGTTGCTGGTTTGTTTGGCTTTAAAAAGCGAGCGAACAAGAAGTCTTTTTACTCCGCTTGCCTAACTGTTTTTCGATGTGCCTCGACAAGATAATTTTGCATTTATGTTCTAAACATGTAATCGCAATGAGTTCTCGTAAGAGTATGACGAGAAATATCACCAGCTTGTGTTTTCAGAAGTTTGTTTAGAGCACGTACAGGTAATTTGTTGGAGATCTTGTTTGAACTTTGTCCTTTCTAGCCGATTCTGGTTCTAAGCCAAGCTGGCGGGTTTCAATGAAATATATCAAAATGTAAGTGATCTCGTTTTCAGAGATAAAGTGGAATAAATAAAGTACATCAATAAAACTCCTTGTTTGAAGTTGAACCGACAAAGACGATCTGTCACATCTGGAGCTATAGTACGTCTGTGATTTCTAATTTTAGCGTGATTCCTATTCGCTGGCCTTTGACAGTCGACTCTGAAATGGCTTCTTTCGTTTTCCGTTCGCTTGCTGAGGATTTGCTTGTTTTCCTATTCAAGAAAAAATAATTGCCTAGCTGGTGAATTCGACGGTAGATTTCGCTGGAAAAAACGATATCACACTCATCCCTTCGTGATTCATGCGATCAGTCGGTTTTTTAGGTGTAAATAACCGTGGAATTCACTAGTTAGGCAGCGAGGAAAATGTCATAATTAAGCAATATCCAGGAAAACCAAAAGGCGGACAGTTCCAAAGCCTTTTATTTTCACTAATCCTACAGCCAGTAAGAATAAACAAGCCGGGAGCTCCGCTTTTAGGCTTGGCTAAATCTATATATTTATCTATAGAAATTGACACGCAATTCAAACGCCTCTTGGATGTCCTCGAGCACAGTGAACATGATGTAGCTGATATAACTTTTTAACTGACGTTTTAATGGCCTTACTGACTAGTGCGTGCAATTAACGTTGTGTTTATTAGGTTACAGTTAGGATCAAATGGAGCCGGCTTCTTGATCTGACAAACTACCTGCCACAATAAGCAATTACTTTCTCTAGTGACTGCTCTTGAAACTCAATGATCTTGATTCATGACGAAATTTAATACTGCAGACATCTTCTGTGGCTAATAAATAATTAATCGCTGCAATGTAGGCCTTTAATTAACTTAATTGGAGAACAAACTCTCAGGCACTGTTGATACGAGACGGCAAAGAATCGTATCACTCCTCGTCCTGCTTCAAGCATGAAGGTCTGTTACTTTTCCGTTCGTGAATTGGCCATTCTCTTTTGGCTTTGGTTGGCTTGTGTTGAAAACAAGACATACGCTGTTCAAGGTTAGAGAAATTTAGTTTTGTTTATAACTCAACTAAAGATAGAAAAGGTGTTGAGACATTCTTTGTTTTGTTTTGTTTTGTTTTGTTTTGTTTTGTTTTACATTGGCTTTGTCGATTCAGAATCAGTTCGAGTACTCTCCGTCTCACAAATTACCACTGAAAGAAAATGTTTCCTTGTCTCATGTGTAAATCAGAATTTTACTCTGACTATCACAAACCACAAGTTAACAGTAAGATTTGCTAAAGGAACATTGCAAAAGCTAAGATTGGCATTGTAAGAATTTCTTCACGTCGGATGCTAGCCAAAATCAAGTCCGTCCCACCGTCCTTTTGACAAACGTTCCTATAGGATGCATCTGATCGACCATTTGAAGGAGATCCAAACTATTTACGATCATCTTGGTGGCTTAAAATTAACCAAGTGTGTGAGTGTTTTGTTTTTTTTGTTTTTTTATGGAGGATGACATTGGCGCCCTATATACAATTCACAAAAAGGACAAAGTGCAGGAAACTAGCAAACAATTTTTTTTCCTGTCTTTGAAAATGAAACGCTCACCTATCCCTTTCGGAGCCCATATGTTTAGGGAGCAAATTCATTGTAGCCTATACATTGTGAGTAGCCTAAGGTTTCCCTACCGTTCCGTTTTAAAGGTGATACCGCTCGTACATTAAATTTTTGGGGGTTAAAAATACCAAAACAAAGATCTTACTTAAGAGTAATATGAGAAAGAGGATTGTGATTGTGGGAAAAAAACTATAAGACTTGAAATATTGATTCTGAAGAAAGAAACGTGTATAATATTCAGAACAAATCGATCACACCTTCATGTATTAATCGGACTGTCCCCAAGCTATTAAATATTCAAGTCGAGTTCGAGCTCAATTCTCCAGCATTTTAAAGGTGTGGTAGCTATTGCCACATTTCACTCAAGCGCGGTCGAAAAAGTTGCTTTTTCTCTCAGTTTAACGATCTTCAACCATAAGTTTAATCTTTTGCATAAGGACAAACACAAAAACTAGTTTCATCATTACTAAGAATTTCACTCCACATGTACAATCAAACGTAGGCTAAGCTGGCTAAGGTCTATTTCCTTTGGCCTAATATAATTCCTTTGGCGTGCAAGGTTAGGAATTTTTTCAGTCATGGGGTCTCACGTTCAATGAAGGCAAGATGTGAAGATCTTGCGATAAAATGCTGCTGACAGCTTTGAAAACTATTAAAGGTGTTCTCAGTAAATAATTAAGAGACAACTGGGAGAGAACAGAATTAAACCATCTTGTTGAAATTAATTAAAACGAAAAAAAAAAAGACAAACAAACAACTGGAATGTAGAAACTATAACCCATTTTTCCTTCAAACATAGTAAACTTGTTCGCGTTCATCTCAAATTATACCTCCTGATGCATCTTCAGTCGAATAAAGCCTGTGACGTTTTTCTCTAGTTACACTGTGCCAGAGGAGAGCCGTTTCACATATCATAAATTTGCAATTTGATTTCAGATTTACTTATAATAAGTCTTTTGTTGTTTTTCGTTTTGTTTTGTTTTTCTTTGGGGGGGGGGGGGGGGGGATGGGATGGTAATCGAAGTTGAATGGTTAAACAATGTGGTGAAAATATTTCATTCATTTGCTTTGTTGGACGCTGATTATGTCCTGACTTTGATTGACACTTACGGCATATGTACGTGAATCATATTTTGTATATACAGACGTACGTGACCTACTTCAAGGTCATGAGCTTCTGGTATATATTTAGAAATTAGACCCGTAGCCCGCAAGGGCTTAAAGTTAAAACGTTGCATTTTAAACCTGAAATTATGAGAGTAAGAAATGACTAGCTTCTCTCTGAAAAGCTTATGACCACTGTGAAATTTCATCGTGTCAAGTCTCACCAGTAGTCGTACAGTGAATCAAAACAACGTATGGTATAAAGTGGATGCACCTGCACACTCGAAAGAAAATATTCTGTCCTCTAAAGTTAAAAGGCAGCATGAAGCGAAACGAAAGTTATACTTTCACTCTTGGAAACCATAAATTTCGCATTTTGCGTTTATTTCAGTTTTTCGTTCTTTTCTTCACTATAAACATGGCGATAAAATATTAAACATGGTTTTACAAAAAACGCTTAAAAATTGTTTAAAGCGCATCGTTTCAACTTAACTTAAGTCATTATCAAGCAATGAAAATAAAAAATTAACTCGAATATATAATATTAAAATTAAAGCATGAAGTTATGCTGCCGGTCTACCCTAGAAACGCAATCAAGTAAGAACCCTAGATCGAATGGAGTCCTCTTGAGTATTGAGTGAAGGCTTAAGTTCCTTAATGAAAAACGTTTCATACAGAAGACATGCAATCAAACTTAGCTCGCCATTTCTGAGACTAGAGAAATGACTGCTTAAACTAGAGGTGTCAATACCACCATGGATATTAATAAGATGCTTGCCTATGGCAGAATACTTATGTCCCTGAATGTGTTGATGCGAGTGCCTTGTAGTAAAACCTACATAATCAGCATCATACTGATCACATTTAAAATGATACACAACGCATTGATTGTTAACTAAATCAGGCTTCTTCTCCTTTGGCCGACGAATCTGCTGAGTAGGTTTACTGCGAAAGACAGGTTGAATGTCGATACCGATGTTAGAGCATAACATCATGCTTCAATTTTATTATATTTTCCAGTTCATTTTTTATTTTCATTGCTTGATAATGACTTAAGTTAAGTCGAAACGTCGCATTTTAAACCTTCTTTAACCAATTTTTTTAAGACTATCTTTAACATTTTATCGCAATGTTTTATAGTGAAGTTACACACATAATCTCTTCGTTCTTTTCTACAATGTTTTCGTTATTTTTCCGTAGGATACTACTCTAAGGTTTTGCTGTCACAACATCCATTTTACCAACCAAATTCGAGGGCTGCAAATATAAATTGGGGTTCGAGTATAATTTATGGTCCGAACTTGGAACAGCAAGGAAACGTAATTTAGAGAACGATCTGAAAAAATGAGGTTGTTAACATATCTATTATATCATTACATAACTAGACCTTTAAATTAAGCAACAAGATGCAGAGGACCGTAATGTTGTATGCGGTCCCCTAAATTGACCAATCGCAGCCCACTGAAGTACTTACTATGTAAAAGATATGATAAAAGTAATTACTCTTCCATTAGCGTTATTAGCAAGGAACACTAAGTTAAAATTGATGGAGAAAATTAGGAGGGTTGTCAAACTGAATAATTTGGTCATATCACGCACGAACAGTGCACACATCAATCACAGTAAAGGAAACTCAAAACAAGACTTATAAACCAAAAAAAAAGAAAGAAGAGCGAAAGAACGAAATACAGAAACACAACGCTCCCCACTAGAAAACATGCATGAACGCTCTCCAAACTAAGCCAAATTTCCTGAAATTATGAGAGTCAGAAATGATTAGCTTCTCTTCCCTAGAAACGCAATCCAGTAAGAACCTTAGCTCGAATGGAGTCCTCTTGAGTATTGAGTGAAGGCTTAAGTTCCTTAATGAAAAACGTTTCATACAGAAGACATGCAATCAAACTTAGTTCGCTATTTCTAAGACTAGAGAAATGACTGCTTAAACTAGAGGTGTCAATACCACCATGGATATTAATAAGATGCTTGCCTATGGCAGAATACTTATACTATATTTTATCGCAATGTTTTATAGTGAAGTTATATACAAAATCTCTTCGTTCTTTTCTACAATGTTTTCGTTATTTTTCCGTAGGATACTACTCTAAGGTTTTGCTGTCACAACATCCATTTTACCAACCAAATTCGAGGGCTGCAAATATAAATTGGGGTTCGAGTATAATTTATAACTTGGAACAGCAAGGAAACGTAATTTAGAGAACGATCTGAAAAAATGAGGTTGTTAACATATCTATTATATCATTACATAACTAGACCTTTAAATTAAGCAACAAGATGCAGAGGACCATAATGTTGTATGCGGTCCCCTAAATTGACCAATCGCAACCAACTGAAGTACTTACTATGTAAAAGATATGATAAAAGTAATTACTCTTCCATTAGCGTTATTAGCACGGAACACTAAGTTAAAATTGATGGAGAAAATTAGGAGGGTTGTCAAACTGAATGATTTTCTCATATCACCCACGAACAGTGCACACATCAATCATAGTAAAGGAAACTCAAAACAAGACTTCCTGTATTCATACGTGATCATCGCTAAATTCAAATTTTATGCCAACAAATATACATTAGCCTTCAGTTATTTCTTCGATTTCTGCCATTTGAAATAATCGATCTATTAAAAGGCAGAGAAAAACGTTCTCAAAAGGCACAAGCTTGAGACCGCCTAAACTGCAGCTTTTATCCTAGTGTCGGCCTCTCGATATTTACATTTAAAATTTTGAAATACTATTCATTTCAAGGACTTCTGGTTACACTCTTTTTTGAGGTTTTTCAACTTTCAACTTTATTTAACTTTCGTAACTTTCGCAGCTTTTCAAAAGAGTTTAGGAGGGCATATTTTGGTTCAAGAACGTCATTTTTTGCATGAGATCAGCATTTTTAGCTCATGACTGAATAATTGATTGTTGTAGCACCCTTTACGTGCCATGTTAAATGTAAAATGTGTCCGACTACAATTCCATTCAACTTGCGTAATTTTCTTTTGACAGCGGAAACGTGTTTTAAAACTTTATTCAGTTCTATGGAAGTCTTTTTTTCAAAAGAGAATCTATACAACGATTTCCAGGAGAAACCATAGGCTTTAAAATTTATAGCCTTTGCAAGTTGAATTTGGGCAAATATTCCATATAAAATTGAACAAATCCTGCTTTTTTCGTGACCATAAAACCGAGAAAAAGCCACCTTTTGACAGGCAAATATGAATATTCTTATCATTTATATTTTGCCCTTTTTTTTTCATCTCAACGTGTTTTTGAAAATGCAATTTATTGCTTTTATTTCTATGAATATTCTTATCATTTATATTTAGCCTTTTTTTTTTCATCTCAACGTGTGTTTTTTTTTTTTTGGCGAAGGAATTTTTCATTTGCAAAACACATAACTACTTACATTACTTACAACACAGCTCTCTTACACCACTGACATTGCGATACTTACTCTACTTAGATAATCTTCTTCCAGGACAATAAATACACTACTTACAGTACAAAACTTATTCTGCTTATAGAATAAGGTGCAGCACTTAACTCTACTTACAATACAATACATTCCATCTTTTATTAAGAAAATAACTTTTTCATCGGTCTCCACTTACTTAACATTTTTTCTTGATGAGGAAAGTCACATGCAAATTTTTCAATATTATAATGAAACTTGAGGTAGCTTTGTACGCCATCAAAAAACTTGACTACTAAAATAATACAATTAATCGCATTTTTACAGGGCATACAGTTTGTATAACCCAACATAACAGATTCAAGGGAAAGTTCTATTTTAATTTCTGTTACCACCCAAATCCAATTCGAGAGGGTGCTCTAGAGGGGAAATATCCGGTCGCAATGCCAAACGAGGTGCTCTATGGTTTCAGGTTTACTGTCACAAAAAAAAACCAGTCATCATAATGCTTAATACTCATTTGAATTAACGATGCATTTGTGCCAATAGTTCTCTGGAAATCCTATAGCTTACTAGCACTTACATGCATGGGAAAGGGATACTGTAATAGGTAGATCACTCTTCGACCAGAGATGGTAGCTGTTTATTCCACTTACAGTGCACCTTAGTTGGCTGTATGGCAACCGATTTTCGCAAACTATCATATGTGAAACTGATCACCTTTTTTTTGTTTTCAACAGTCGCTCTATATTTTGAGATTTGACCACAGGTAACCATTTACCAAACTCTCTAATCTTTGACTTCAATGATATTGGAATTGCGCATATAAATACTCTAAAACTAGCTTAGGTATTAATTTGTTTGTATAATTTCTTTTTTTTCCAGTTATCCAATTAGCCTTTGATCTTGTCAAGGAAGGGACAGACAAAAACTCGTTTCTAAAAACATAACCCTTCCTTGTACATGTTCATTGCCGTGACTTTAACATCTTCAGTTCCCACGGCCTGCTCCCGTCTGACCTTGTAGCTCAGTCGGTAGAGCAGCGGTGATCTAACCCGGAGGTCGTGGGTTCAATTCCCACTCTGGTCAGAGATTTTCTCTGTCCTTGTGTGGGCCCATTTCCATCTGTAGGGCTAACGCTCACATGGTTCATATGGGGTACGAAACTAGCAATTCACATCACACTCTAATCAGTTAAGTCTGTTAAAATATAGGTGCTACACACCCAACGTTTGTAAAAACGTAACCCCTCCTTGTTTCAAACAATAGTTCGTCATTGTGGGAAAAAGTGAGAGACTGTAGATGTTCTAAATCACCATTAATTTTGTATTCATCAAAGTCTCATTGATAAAATCTCACTGACCTTTATGCATCTCATTGCAAGTTGTAGGTTAACACTTATCCTTATATTTTGCCGTTTTTCATCTCAGCCTGTATTGCATTGTAACATATCTCAAGGTGACTAAATTTACAAATTTACTGCCACTTTATGCAAGGTCCCTTTCACACG
>NC_090877.1:19383858-19391358 GCF_036669935.1 Montipora foliosa | reverse complement strand
AAGTGTTTTGATTTCATACCTTACTTTGTTTAAATTTCCGCTCAAAAACACTATTTTCAACTTTGATGATCGATAACAAATGCAAAACGCGATATATCAAAAATCGCTGACACAGTTTGGTTGAAAATACATCTCAAAATCGATTGATTCAAAAAATCTCAGAAAAAGTTAAAATTCTTTGTAGCTAAAACCTCTAGAATAGGACTATCTGTGTTTGGTTTGAGACCCTAACATAACGTTCAAACGAAATATACTATTTTGGATTCAACACTGCATTCAAGGAGATTTAAAGTGTTACTATAATAAAAGAAATCACTTGTTTTTTTTTTCCTTCACATTTTGAAAGTGTGTTCGCTTAGCACCTGACTGGCAAAATTTTGAGCTTTGATTTTTATCCAAAGGCTGTTTACTTTGAGTGTAAGTTTTGGATTTCATAGTCCACCATTCACTGATACATGCACAATCCCATAATGCAGTAAAAGTTATCTACTCTTGGGACTGTATCATATTTCAGTGAACAGGATATCCATTTTTTTTGTAAAGAACCCCCCAAAACGGATTGCATTGTGGGGTTGTGCAAGTAGTGAATTACTCACGTTCAAAACTCACCGACCTCAGAGGGTTGGATCTAGCGAAACGTTACGTCACTTACTCACCAGCTTAAAATTTCAGCGTGTGAATGAATGCAGCTTATTATTTGTTGCCCAATTGTGTTAGATAGTTGGGGATGCTGGATATCTGTACAGCTGATGCGCGTTAAGGCGTGATGAAAGAATACGCCTCAAGGTCCGGAAAGGTAACCGAGGCCACGATTTGTTGAAATATTTCTAGAAGTTAAGTCATGTTTTCGCCAATGCTAAGGGTCCAGTGCCCACATCGCTGCTATTACACTTTGATATAGTTTCGCAACGAAGTTACATTTTGACATTGTTCATACTTACCCATTTTTTAGCGGGCGCTCTCAACTCATCGAGTATTCTTGACAACCTCGATGGCAAGTACCTCAACAAGTTGAATTGTTTCTTAGCTCCAGTCCTGCAGAGTCCATCTCGCAGCAGGTTTATGAGGTGTTGGCGCGCTAAGACAGATGGCTGGGCAGCATCCACCTTCCACAGCAACTGTGATGGAAAGGGTCCCACTGTTACTATAATCAAAGTTGGCAGCTTCATATTTGGTGGATACACTGACCAGTCTTGGTCGAGTGAGTATTAGAAGATTAGAATGTTCATACTATTCAAATGGTGACAAGTCAAATAAGGAAATAATCTCTCGCGTTATTACAAGATTCGTAATATTAATATTTACCTCATACAATTCAACAATGTACTTAAATATGTGTAATAAAGAAACCACAACCCAATAAACGCGGCACTAAACAATTTTTTTTACCCGGAGAACATTCTTAGACGGATAAAAATACCACCAAAATATCACCTTGATTTCTCTTTGAACCAGCAGCCACTGTTTCTACTCTTTAAATAAATGTGTCGTTCTGATTCATTTTTGACCTCAAATCTTTGTATAAGTTGAGTTAATTTAACTCTTCTGCAGTCCCAAAAGTGCAATTTTCAAATCATAATAAAATAAATAAGGAGGATGTAAAAGGGCATTGCGAAGAACTTTCGTACCACAAAATCTTGAAGAGTTACTGAGTCGTATCTTGTAGCCACTACTGGAAGCAAAACGGATTTGATTCAAAATCAGAGTAAAAGAACTTAACATGAGGGCAAAAATAGAGAAGAAAGAATGATGTCTCGTTGGCAATCACGCAAATTAAGGCTTTACCCATTGTTTTATAGAACTGCATACAATTGTGTGCGACTATAGAGTACTTTGTAGCGAAAGGGCTTTACGTTTGATTCCAGTGAAAAAGCATAAAGTGAGAAAGCATAATCTTCTTCAGATTAATTATCCAGTGTCAAGTAAAATTCACTGTATGGTATGGGAAGATTGCACTTTGTTACTGATTAGCAGACCATAATAGTCCCTGAACGTCTTTTCTGTTGGTTATTGTCATGTCCCCGTCGGGATTCGCAATCCCTGTAGATGATCAATAATCGCCTTTTTAGTCAACTAATTTATACTTGTTTCGTCGTTGCCACGTCTCCACACATCGATTAAGGGTTTTTCATGGAATGGCTTTTTGCAGATGTCTTAAGATTTCTTATGGCAAAAGGTGGGGATACTGGAACCGGGCGTGATTGACTAGCTTACCGCAGTACCATGGTTTCATGGCCGGCAGTTCATGCATGAAAAACTCAGGTGGCTTGAACGGGATTCCAACCCTGACCGTCTGTGATACCGCTGCAGTGCTCTATAGGCCTCTTTCATAATGGCGGCCAAATAAGATAGAGCGGTTTTCAAATTAGTGTCGTAAAACCAAAACCAAAGTAATTACTTTGGCCAATCAAAAAGGACGGTGACAATCCAGTAAACCAATCAAAACTCGAAGTAATTACACGTAGCCGACTCAAAGTGCGGGAAAATGTGCAGACGCGAGCCATGATTGGTTTTGGTTTCACTTCCGATTAGTTGAAAAAATGGCGCTAGAACTTTGAACCAATCGCAGAGTGAAGTAATGCAAAACCGAAGAAATTCGCTAATTACTTTCTACACTCAATTGAAACCGCTCTAATACCAAATAAGGAAAGTAATGACAATGAAAAAATAAATGAAAATAAACAGACCTAGTTAAATCTGCTTGAAAAGATATAACGGCTAGTAGAGAAGAGGTTTCCTCACTGCCAGCATTTTCATGAAGCGCTGGTTTTAAATCGCGAATCAACAAGGTTTTCTTAATTTTACAATGTATATCAGACTGTCCAGTGGCTAAAATATCAAAGTGATCCCATTTAATCTTGTGTCCTGTTTGGGTCATATGATCAGCATTAGCAGAAGAATGGCTGTTACTGGTCAGCGCCCTGAAATGTTCCGTTTTCCTGTCTTGTAATCGACGTTTTGTTTTCCCGATATAGTAATCATCACAATCCCAGCAGCTAGCCTCATAAACTACTTTAGACCTAAAGGAGCGGCTGAGTAGTTTATATTGCTGAGGAATAAGAGTGATTACTTAATGTCTTATGGCGACAAAAACGCCAGGGGAAAATTTCCAGGCCGGCAAAAGAATGGCACATTTATTTCCAATTCATCATAAAACGTTAAAGAGAAAGGGGCGGGAGGCTGGAAAAGGTCTGGAAAAGGTAGCTAAACGAGTGATGGCTGAAAGTTTTTAAAACTCGAGGAAGGTTGGTTTTAGTCAGCGACTTTGCGTAAATTTAACGGGGTTGGGTTTTTGCAAATGACTTTATTACACTAAGAACTTCTTAGCTCAAAATGAATGCATGTTTTTGAAGTTCTTTTCCCTTAATTGCATGAAAATAAAGCTAATTGTATTGTCTTCCTCGCCCACTTGAATAGTGAGGACCTACGAGGAAACAACCCGATATTATATTTCACAAAAAAACCACACTACAGAAGATGAGCATGACGGCAATGGACATATATCATACAAGACACGAACCAAATATAGAGAACGCCTGCTTGAAACTTCGTTGCCATGTTCCAAAAAGTTGTTTTTTTATACAAATACCTTTCATCGATCGATCCTGGCTTGGGTTCCAGTCCTTCCCCGACAAGTCACGCAAAAACGTGACAGACGAAATTCCCCAAGAGCTTAGCAACATCACATCGATGTTACTCCTTTAGGTCATCGGTGACCCCTAATTTTTGAGACATGAATCACTTACTCTTCTCACATTCTACAAAATATGATAAAATGAAATGTAGCAATGTAACAAGTTATCTTTTTTTACATTTTTCTATCCTTGTGTCCTGAATTCCGGAAGCGGTTATAATGGGTAGCGTTTGCGAAAATGTTCGTTGAGGATTAACTCTACTGTTTACAACACCCCCAGTGGCATACAATTGTTTAAAAAAACCCACTCCTATATTTCTATGCACGGAAACCTTCACTCCAACATATTATTGTTATGACTTTCGACGGATGAGTAGATGAGGCTACAACTCCTTATGGGCGAGTTCGATTGACCCTATTCCGGAATAAGAATACCTGGAGTGATGATTAAAACGGTATGTTTGGCGCGTTTCAAAGCAGCGAGGATAATAAAAATATGTTTAAAATAGCATTTCAGCAGATGTTTGACAATTCTAATGTGAATCTCCGTAAAAACGAAGGATTTCGAAGTTATATTCCATGTATTCCTATTCTGGAATACGGTCAGAATCGAACGTACCCTATGTTGACGCATCTATCGAAATTAGGGCAATTTGCCCTTGCCTTTTTCTCCGAAACAAAGTCGGTGACCACCCAATTTTTTTTCATATTTGGAATAAGCAATTTATGACCTAACTTCAAGCGAAAAATGAAAACAAAGTCAATTAATGTGGGAAGATTTTCCTTAAATATTGTTACCTAGTGCTGTGACTGGCTCTCATAATCATTTTGTTAGCCCTGGCCTGCTTGGTAGGATTTGCCTGTTTCTTTTTTTAATTAATTATCTTTTTTAATAATATAATAATCCTTGCGTAGTTGCGATGAGGGTAAAAAGAAATCACATGTTCACAGCTGCGCTGTTTCTGGCCTCGGTAAGTAGGTAGCTAGGGTAGTCCGATAACAACATAATAATAATAATAATAATAATAATAATAATAATAATAATAATGATGATGATGATGATGATAATTTATAAGGACTTTTTTTTTATTAATTCAATAATATATTTGTTTGCGCATATCATTATAGTATATTTTCTTTTAGGTTCTAATGGTTTTGCTTTATCCAAAAAGTCCTTTATCTACTCACTGCATGACAGCATCAATGGCTACGCTCCTGTTAAACGGGAGGTCAAGTCAAGAAAGCAGAATAAGGCTATATACAGACTTTCCAGTTACGGACCAACTTTTGGCGACGGATATGACATCCATATATCAAACAACGCTGACAGCAACCGAAATTCGCACACAAATTGTGGCAAGACTTACCCCCTTCCCCCAGGGTATCCTTTAGATCCTCCGTCGCCCTGTACATTTTATGCAGGAGGAGATAGCAATAAGTTTACTCCCACTGATATTGAGGTATTCTACGAGACAATACTTTAGAAAAAACCGAAAAATTGGCCGTCACTGTGCTACTTTTGCGCATTTAACATGATGTAGTGATTTAATGAAAATGTTGGCAATCACTCGACCCGTATATATTTTGATCTTAGAGTAATTACGGACTCAAACAATAAGTCATATCGATTTGATTTTTATTGGCGATATCCACAACAAATAATATTAACAATTTTTGCATGACAAAGGTATGTTAATATTTAAACTTGTAAAAATCATTTATAGTTCATAACAGTGACAGCCAACAAAAACGTACTATTCACGTCACATGAGTGCAAATGTCGGTAAAGTTCAACTGTCTGAAAGCACGGTAGGTAGGAAGCTGGGGTTGATGAATGAATTAATACAGTAGTTATATCAATTATCTACAACCACTAGTGGTTAAAACAAATTTAAAGTATGCAATTACATTTCCCTGTATGAAAACATTGAACTTCATAAATGTAACTTTGAAAGGAGTGAATTAGACGAATAAAACACAAAACACATTTTACTTTCTTTATTACTTCTTTTAAAAAAAAAGTAAAAAGTAAAGTGGTGCATTTATATAGCGCCTTTATCACAAACGTCTCAAAGGCGCTTTACAATGATCAACTTACCCCCAGCGGACTGGAAGCATATACAGGCGCAAATTGCAAATTTAGCATTCCCTCTTTATTTTCCAGCTGTCCAAAACTTTACCACGCACTTATTGAACTCGAAACTGGACCGTAAGAACATGACGACAACCATCACATGACACTGAACTCTAAATTTCCTCCCTTTTGCTCCTTATCCTTGTTTGCTTCCACACAAACAACAGTGCAGTCTCAGCCTTCTCAAAAAGATTTGTAGGAGCAGGTCATTCTGAAGATGGAGGCGGTCAGGGTGGCGAAGGCACTTTAGTGGGGTCTGGGGGCATTCCCCCCCAGAAAATTTTTGAAATTTGGATGCGCAGAGGTGCCATCTGGTGAAATCTGGGGGGATCTGAAGGGTCAAATACACAAGTTTGTGTTTTAACCTAATTGAATCTGAAGACATACCCGCTCGAACTTTGCAACGTTTTCGTTAATATAAACAGCGCCAAAAAAACACTAGTTTTACATTTTTTCCTTTTTTGAACTAAAGGTATTCTTAGGCATTCTTCACCCGTCATCCGAAAAACATGTTACATCTGGATCGTTTCAAAGTCGCCGGCGTTCTGGGCCGGGTTCCTGAAAGGTATAATAACTCTATTCCAGGGATAAATGTGCCTTATTTCTGGCACATTTATCCCTGGAATAGGGTTATTACACCTTTCAGGAACCGGCCCCTGGTAAACAAATTATCAGCGCTGTTTGTTTTGCGTTATTTTTAGTTCTCACGAATTTCTCCAAAAAAATTTTGAAACCTTGTTACGTGTGATGTGAAACTGTTTTTAAGGATGATAAGATGGTTTTAAAAGCGGAGTTTCATTCGCAAATCAACAGATAAATGTGACATACGCGGTCAAAAACCGAGACATGTCGCGGAAAATTCGCACAACAAAGAGAAAGTAAAACCACACATAAACCCTTCGCTTGGCTTTTTTTAATTCATCTCTAAACATCATTCCCAATTTTCCTTAATGATAACTCGAATTAGTTTTGTAATATTTATTTAAATACTCACCATTTTCATTTCGAAACTAATTTATTCATTCTATTCACACAAGCACGTGCGCGTGCACTAAGCGACGAAAAACAATGTGAAAGACTGCGCTATTATTCCACGGAAAAACACTTACCATCCTTCCTTTGCTCTTTAGAAAAGTAGGAAGTTATCTGTGAACTCGGTGCAGCTTTTCGCTTTCGATTCTCTGCCATTTACGTTTTAAAGCGTTAGAATTATATCTTGTGAAAGGACAATAGTATTTTTAGGGGTACTCCCTTTACCTACTCCGTATTCCATGGAGTAGGGCTCCGCGTTTTGTCCTCTCCCGTAAGGAACTACTATACACTGTGCTATAAATTACAATATAAATCCAGATAAATTACTTTCCGATTGCCAGTCAAATGCTCAACGTGACATTTTTTCCCCGATACTCCGATAAAAGCGATGAATATTTCCGCTTTTGTAATTGAAGAAAGATCGGAATGGCGTTTGTGTTTTTAAAAATTCGAGAAATTATTATCGGGGAATTTCTAGGGGCACCCAACGAGAATATTGTTCAAAACCACTTAAAAATACAGTTGTTAAACGTATTTTAGTATTTAAACGGTAGATATAGGCATATTTTTATCCCCTCAAAATTTTTCATCTGTTCGGATCTCCTAGCTGAAAGTCTAGTGGTCTGAAAATTATAGGGATGAAAACTTATCTTTTCGAAAATTTCAGGCAGAAAAAAGGCTCCCGAAAATTCTAGGTGAC
>NC_090877.1:19368858-19376358 GCF_036669935.1 Montipora foliosa | reverse complement strand
CTCTAAATCCTCTACCACCACCTATAAGACTATCGAAATGCTCAGTCATCTTTTCGCGGCATATGGTCTTCCAGAGGAGATCGTATCGGATAATGGCCCGCAGTTTGTTTCTGAGGAGATGCATCACTTCATGAAGAAGCATGGGATTCAGCATACTCGTGTTCCTCGCTATTACCCAGCGTCGAATGGGGGGGCAGAGAGATACGTTCAGATACTAAAGCAAGCATTGCAGGCAGGCAAGATTGAGCCAGGGAAATCACTTCAGGTGCGGTTGTCTAGTTTTCTATTCTGGTACAGGAATACCCCCCACACTTTCACTGGTCAGACCCCGGCCGAGTTGTTCCTAAAGAGGACACCACGCACTCGACTGTCCCTTCTTCACCTAAATCTGGCTCAGCATGTTCAGGAGCACCAAACCAAAGTAAAGCAACAGCATGATCCTGGCCGCTCCAAGACTCGTGGCTTCCTTCCAGGCGATCTGGTACTTGTGCGCAACTTCAGAGGGAAGGATAAGTGGCAACGTGGTACCGTGATTTTGCGGATAGGTCCCTTGGCCTACCAAGTACGAGTGGGGGAACGCATGTGCCATGTGCACATAGATTATCTGCTACCTGCAGGTGATGCCAAGTCCACATCAAACTCTCCCGAGCAGGAAGTGATACCGCTAACTTCGGTTGTACCACCACCTGTCTTACCAGTACCTAGTGGTGTCACCCCTCCCAAGTCGCTGGAACCTACCTCACCAAGAGCTTCGACCCAGGGCCCACTCCTATTCCTGAGTCCCCCTCGCCTGCAGTTACCACGTCGTCACCAGACCCACCCAGACGGTACCCAAAGCGTTCACATAAGCCACTAAAACGCTTGGATTTGTTATGATTGAAACTTTGTTGAACTGCTCTTTAAAGATTTGAAATTTGTTAGGGAAAACAATTTTAGGAAGGGGGAGATGTAGTATTTTAGGCCTTTCTTGTTCAGTTGCCATATTTGGGCATGCCCATATACGGAGAGCCTCTTGTAAACGTTTGTGTGTGTTGGGATATTTAAAAGCTGTGATTTGTTGTGTTCAAGTCGTGTGTCTCTGTTTTTTCGAGTGTATTAGCTACGAAATATTACACTTTGTACTGTGCAAATAATTTACTATACATCGTTTCTGTATATTCTTTACTTGTTTCAATGGTTATCAGTGGCAGATCTAAGTAAGAGACCGGCACAGCGGGAAGCGGGAGGAAAAGCCCCTCTACCCTTACTTCAAGGTCTAGATCTTCCACTGATTACCACAATATTTGCTGTAGTTGAATGATAATTGAGCTAATTAATTGGCTTGCTGTGAACTCGTACAATAGTTGTGCAAACTTACTATTGTCATTATTGAGAGCTTACTGAACATAGGCTGACCAGAGTGCACCTCAAGCTAAATTACATACCATCGTAGCTTACTAGTTAGTATGAAGAGGTGTACAGTTAGTGTCAAGCGAATTTGGTAAGCCAATTTATGGTTAGCTCTCACAAGCAGAAATGGTAACATGCTATTTTCAAAACAAAGTAGAAAATAGAGCTAAATATTGTTACCTATTACCATTAATTATCTGAAAACAAAAGTCCTGCCTTCGACACTGTGTACGCATCACAAATCTAATTTGCATAATCTAAAGAAAAAAATTTAAACTGGAAATATGAGACAAGATATTACAAAGTCATAAATGCTATCGCCCTCATTTTTTGAATGACCTAAAGTTACCAAAGAGTGATAAATGTACTTTTTTGGATCATGGACTCTAGAACTCAATAAGACTGGAATTCATGGCATTTACAATAACTTAACTTGCATTGTTTTGCTGTGATCCATTTTAAGTCTAATCTATATATTACCTCGAGATCAAACATCGTTTGCCATGTTATGAAGTGTTCTGACACATCTGTCCTTCTGTGAAATGTTTGTTTAAAGCTCTTGTTTCCAGGCTTTGAAATAATTAAGTACTTGGTTTAAGTTGGCAACACGTTGATCTGTTATTGACTGCAGTGGACTGTTATCGTTGAAGACGTTCCAAAGGATTTCACACACTTTTATAAATTCTTGTGTCTTTTCTGTGATGTTGTTTTCATGCAAAGCCATGTCTTTGCATACTTTCTCGGACAGAGTATTAACAGCAAGCTTTACTCGCATTTTACTTAAATTATCAAGATGAACATGAGCACTTCTCAAATCAGTTGCATAGACCCTTCTTTTTTTGTCTCTTTCATACACAGAATAAATGTGGTCCTATAGTATATACTTGCCATTTTTTTTCAATAAGCGTGTAAACCATGAATTTTGCCACTTGAATCCACTGCTGTATATGTTGTTTCTTAGTATTTTCAGAAGGTGTGGAGGATCAGAGATAAAAAATTATGTACAAAAATTTGATTTTATCAACGGACTTGATAATGTAAATTGGCCACCGTACAGAGATTCTAAAAGCTAACGTTTCGAGCGTTAGCCGTTCGTAAGAGCGAATCGAGGAATTATGGGTTACGTGTAGTTTTTATAGCAGAGTAGGAGCTGCGCTATTTACGAACGCTTTTCATTTAACTTATATATTCCTATTTTTCGCGTTGCCATGTTACCACCAATAGCGTAGCTCCTACTCTGCTATAAAAACTACACGTAACCCATAATTCCTCGATTCGCTCTGACGAAAGGCTAACGCTCGAAACGTCAGCTTTTAGAATCTCTGTACGGTGGCCAATTTACATTATCTACTCCGTTGATAAAACCAAATTTTTGTATACTACTTCCCCACCGACGCAGCACCACAGTTTCTTTAGAAACTACCCCCCTCATAAAAAATAATGGTTTCATGAAAAAAGGATTGTAGTACTTAGTTTTTGAAGCATTATTTCCATTCATGTTCATGAATGCTCTGTTTTCAGGAGCTCCATAACAGTATGCGAGCATAATGGTAAAATTAAATCCATGTAAAATGCTTACTCCTTGCCAAAAATGTATGTTAATTTTCTGAGCAGTTACCCCTCTGGTCAAGAAAAATTCACAGGGAAAGTCAAACTTTGCGAAGAGGCTCTTGAAGTAAAACTGCAGGACATGTGTTGCCAGTTTATTTTCAGGTTGAGAGTAGTGCACTCTCTTTTAGTTGGCCAATAGAAGGCATTTCAATTTCATCATCATCTAAATCGGTAAAGCCAACTAATTCAAAAGTTGAAGGAATGAAAACAAGTCGCTCTTTAATTTTCACTTCATCAAAAAATAGGCCTCCCAGCTGACCCCTTGTCCAATTTTTGCTTTTTCAAATTTCAGTTTAATTTCGCCCAATGTTGAAGTCTGCCACCCGGAGAGGGGTGATGATAGGTTCTTGTAGTCGGAAAGCAACCGGCCACTGGGAAGGTTTAAAAAGCTAGATTCTCTTAAGTCGTCATATGCTGCGTGTGATTTTGAAAACATCAAAAAGCACCTCTTGATAACCAAAGGATGCCACCTCATTTGGCGTTTTGGGACAGTCAAAGCTTTGGCTTGGTCATTTAATAACACAGGGAAGAATTGGTCTCTGGAGGAACCAGTATGTTCCCTCAAGTGTTCCTCTAGAATTTTTTTCTTGCTAAATGTGTTATCACATGTGCCCCAAAGACAGCTGTATTTCCTTTCTATTGGTGCAATTGAATCATCTGTTACTTTGATATGCCCCCTCAAACGAAACAAAGGAGACTTTTGTCTGATTGGCTGTTGAAAATTGTAGTATCCAGTTTTCCTACCGCGCGCTGTGATGTAAACAAAGATGGCTTTCGAAGCGGTGATTTCAACCTGTGCTTCTTCGATCGTTCTATATAGCTTCTGCCCGTTGAAGGTGGTCATTTAAACTTTAAGTGACAGGGAAAGATTCTGCAAGGGGCATTTTAGTCGGCGGAAAGTTTTCTTTCGTTACGCTTTTTGTAAGCAGCCCTTTTAGTCTGCTCGGGGAAGCAACGCCTCTGAAGTTGCTTCGAGTCAGCTTTTATACTTTTTAGCTTTATTTCTCCATTTAAGTGAATGCATCGGAACAAATGCTCAAAGTGCGAAAAGACCCGAGCAAAGGCCAGATTCCTTTGTTGTGACGGGAGTACTATCTAACGTGGTTGCGAAATATATCCCTCAAGCTCGCAGGCTTCGATTTATCCAACTTGAATGCAGCGCTGGAAGGAAGTATGTCACTTCATTCACTTTCTTGCATTGATCGTTTAGAGTTATGAGATGTCCTCAGTGCTTTGAAAGAACATCTTATCTCGATAGATATGTCGACAGAAATTTAATACCAGCCGCGCCACCTCTATTTTGTGTATGTGTCTGAGGCCAACCTGGTTCACTGCATTTATCTCATGTGCAAACACTCTCAAGATACACTACCTTAAAAATTTCAAGAACTTTCATTGAACGGAACCAAAACATTATTCTTAGATACATCAACTGATCATGAAGGCATGCTTGATAATATATGCTACAATGAGTCAATAATGAAGTTCCAGTTTATTACTTTATTGGATAATTCTGTTCTTGATCTATGGTAACTCCATCAAGTCTAGCGATAGTAATTATTCATTGTTTTCATCATTTATGCTACCAGCGAATTACTCAAAAGTGATGTTGATGTTCTTAGGAAATCTATACAATAGTGAGGAATGATGTGGTCACTGCCATCAGACTTGTAGGTTGTACTGAAATGAAATTTTCTGAATGAGTTCTCTTTGGGGAGGTAAAAATTTCACTTGACCATTTGTAGATGTAAATTACACCCAATTAAAATTGGGATGTCTGGAAATACATAAAGCAGGTCTTGTCTTCTGTGCAATGTTTAAAATTAAAAGGGCAATTAAAGGCAAAGCAGACTTTGTGATAGAACCCTGACACAATATTAACTACTTTAATATTAATTTTGATGTGAGCATTTCATGCTCATTCATATTCATTGCTCACTTTTGTGGTAAGTTACTATCTCACTGGAGAGAATAATGTAAATTTATCTAAATCAGGATGAAAATGTACAAAATGTACAGCCATTGATCTTAAATGTTTTTAGTCCATTAATTAACCCATTGACCCCTGGGGTTCCCTATTGATGAGTTAAATACTAAGTATGGCCGGTTTAGGGGTGAAAGGGGATTATTAAATATAGTGCATCAATAATATTACCGTATCAGTAATTGAGCCAGTATTTGATAACTAATGTGTCCCAATAAAATTCAATATTGATTCCAACAGTGTTAAGTAATTAATATACATTGATTTAGGATGATGGAACATCACACACCATTTTGTGTTCCGACATTAAATTTATTTTTTACTTCATTCTTGGTGTATGGCAACTTATAGTAACTGCAAAAAACTTTCAGAAGAAATTGAAGAGAAGGTATACCTGAATATTATGGCTGTTTTGTGTGTCAAAAAGTTTAATTGACCTGGTTTTTGTTTATTTTTGCTGCCATTCCTTGCACACAGTCACATGTCTCATAAAACTTGAATGTGCAGACAAAGGTAAAATAATTCACCATACAAAGTTTAAAGAATTGTTATATTTGTATTATTTATTAAATGGGATTCCAAAAGCAGAAAGATGCAAATAGTGACACACACACCCACACAAGGCAGCCACATAAGGGAATGAAAATTTTAAAATATACATTATTTACAAATATAATGTATAATTACTTATCATGTAAATCATCATGAACAAAATTATATTTTACAATAATTACTTGTCATGTAAATTTTACTATACAGTTTGTAAATATCTTTAAAATTTCAATTACTACAGTTTCCCTCAAATTTAAAGTAAGAAATTTATCAAATCGAAAAGTGCAGTGCAAAGTTGTGGTAAGCAGGCATTTTTATTTGTAAATATTACTACACTAACTAAACATTTTTTATGTAATTAAGTATAATTTTTAATAGCTGGGACTAATATTTATTGCAATAAAAGCAAGAGTCTTATTTGCAGTACATTGCATTTAAGAATGCATTGCATCTGGATAATTTGACCCAGAGTTGAATCATCCCATCTCAAAGTGCCAAGTTTCGATAGAAATTAGGTTTATTTTCACAGGGCATTTTCGTGCGCCCTGCCACTTTTGAAGGAAAACTTTCAAAGCAGTTCGATTCTTCACAAATATGTGCTTTCCATACTAATGGCGATCGCTGGACCAAGACATATTTGCTGAGATTTGACCGAAAGTAACGTGAACACTGACGCCATTGTCTGATTTGGGGTAAGAAAATTTCAATTGCGCGTCAAATATACACGGTTGTAGTTCACATTTCAGGAGGAGAAAAGACAAAAAGATGTCCAGAAGGTATGAAAATCACACATTAACAATACAGAGACTTTTGATGTCTTAGTCCAGAGAAAATAACACTTGATGGTGGAAAAAACAAGCACTGTTTCGTCGACAAAGAAAAGCACTTTGGTAAACGAAGAAGTCAAAACGTCGGGGTTCAGTATTCGCTCTGCCACTTTTACCGGGATTATCTCTAGTCAAACCTTATCTTTGGCTCACAAAATATCACCTGTTGACGGCTTTTCGTGGACCAACGTCGGAGACAAAAGTCCTGTACTCTTAATGACAGAGTTCGGTTTAAACAGAAAAAGCTATAAACCGATTGACATTTTGCAAAATGACTCTTTCGTCCGGATAGAATGTATTCGCTTCAAAGAGAGAACAAACGAAATTCTTCTGTCATGTTTTTCTGTTACTTACCTTAACTCCATTCATTGATAAATTTTAAGCTGTGACATCCTTTGAACGGATTACCAGCTCATTTACCACTGACGCGCCATAAGCAAATCCCGTCAACCTGGCAAATTTGTTTTGCATTCACTACAAGCGCGGGTATCCACGTGAAAACACCACAGCGGAAAATTTTAATGCCGGTTCCAGTTACTTTAATACGTAACATTATTCAATATTGTGATTTGCACATTCAATCATGACCATACGCGTTGCAAATAAGGCAAATTTTTTCCAACTTCGCGCAATCCTTTGACTTGTCTGAGCACACCGCATCATTCTAAAACAGCCAATCTAAGCATGTTTCGTTTCATCCGAGATAAAGGACTTGCCCAAGTAGAAGGAATTGCCGAGGTCTTTCTAGCTTTTGTCCATCTTCTTTCGGTATTTGTACCACAAGTGCATAGATAGTATTAAAAGTGAATGCAATAAAAACTACAACTAGCGACAGCGTCGACATCTTTTCTTCCCGCGTTCTAAGACTGTCTCGAAGGTTTTCAACCAATCACAATGCAAATAAAATTGAATTTGCCATTGATGATGCGCATGCGTGACATTAGTCCCCTTTGTTCCTCACACGTTGGTATAACCCATCGGCTTCCATCCAATTCTGTTGATCTGAACAGCCTTTCCACTTACATGATTTGGGATTTTCCTTTTGTTTTCTTAAACAATCATTTAGTTTGTTAAACATGACCCTGAAATCACTGTTAGTGTCTCTCCCTACCACTACCATTTGTTCTCTGCATTTTT
>NC_090877.1:19326358-19358858 GCF_036669935.1 Montipora foliosa | reverse complement strand
GAAATCATGTCTGGAATCATAACCATGATTTAAAGTGGTAGGAATCATAGTTATGATTTCATTGGTCTTCTGAAATCATGTCTGGAATCATAACCATGATTTAAAGTGGTAAGAATCATAGCTATGATTTCAATTTGTCTTTTGAAATCATGTCTGGAATCAGAACTGTGATTTATATGGGTAAGAGTCATAGCTATGATGTGAACTGGGAAACGGAAGTCATGTCGCAAATCGTAACCATGATTTATAGGTGTCTAACTGTGATAAGAATCATAGCTGTGGTTCAAGAGCCAAATGGTTTGAAGCTCTATTAGCACTTTAATCGAGGTTAAGTACTAGTGCAACGTTGGTATTTTAATCCAGAGATTATAAGCACTAATCGAACTTGAAACAAACCGATTCAGTCCTGCATAAGTGAGGTTTGCTTGTGGTGTAGTACCAATGGACACTATAATTCTTAAAACAAAGTCTATTCTCCCAAGCAAAAGAAAATGCAAGAATTCAATAATGACAATGCTCTACTGGCAAACACTGAATATTTATTTTGTGTAACTATACAATGACAAACATTTAAAAATTATGGTAATTTCAGCTCTAATCAATACTATTCAGTTAGTGATGATGCAACATGTACATATTTGTCATGTGAGTTCTCTAACTAAAGATAATTTCATCATCAAACACTACATGTACACTAGCACAATAATTTATCTTACTGCTGCAGCAACAAAACTGCTTTGTTACATGGTTCTGAATAAAACTTTCAAAGGCCCATTATCCCCATCAAAGCCTTTGCAGTCATCATATTTTCATTCAAAATGATGATTAAAACAAACAATAATTATGAAATGCTGACCAAAAAACTTTTTCTGGGGGGGGGGGGGGGGTAGAGAGAAAAAGTTCAGATGAAATAGGAATTATTTCATAAAATTCTCTCACATACACCCATCTGGGATGATACTGGGCCTTTCAAATTTCTGCCACCACTCTTCACTGGTGAAAGAGGGATTAATTCCAAACAAATAAATGAACAGAAATACAGCCGAACATGAAGTTGTTACAGCACCAAAATAATAAGCAATGCCATACATGTACGATCTGAAAGGAAACAGGTTTAAACTCTATCAAGTGTATATATTTCAGTGAGACAGGAATTATTGTGAATGCATTGTCCATTCACATAAATTCCACAATAAACCTCTTAAGGACGTTCGCACGAAAAATTTCTAACATTGATTTTTTTCTGAAAATTTTACCATTGAAAGATGATGAGTTAGTGATGTAAGAAATGTAAAAAAAATGGGCGGGTCAACGACTTTGTTTTGGAGAGAACATGCTCAGAAGAACACCCTAAATCTGAAAAAATCCGGCTTCTTTAGCGAATAAGGCCACAGTGTCTGTAAGCCCAAAAATATTGCAATTACATCTTTGAAGTGAAATGTTTTCTACCAAACTTTGTTTAAGTGGACCCATCAAGTGAATTTAGTTAACTGTTGAGGTTCCTTAAAGAATAAGTTTGCATTTAGCTACCATAGTTTCATGCGCCTTGCAGCTGCAAGATGGCAGGATTCCATGTCCCGAGGACAGAAATCTTGAAATTTTTTTAACTTCCCACATTAATTTTTTGTTCATTTTTGGACAATATGAAGATAATTGTAAATAAAATCTGTTCCTGAAAAGAAAAGTAGGGGTCACCGAACATCCAAGATGGTTAAATCAAAGCAAAGCTATATAGCAATGGCCATCTGCCCTATCATTGTTCATTATAGTACTTAGCGCGCACCCTCGATTCATGACGTGGCATGTGAATTTGCGCAAAAGCAATGGGCATGAACGTCGTTAAGGATCGATTATACACTACATTGTACATGCAATTTGAATACAATGTAGTTCTGTCCTATTAGACAACAGGTGCCAGTTGTTCAAAGAGTGAATAGCACTATCCACTGGATAACTGAATATTATTGGATTTAGTAGTGTTTATCCACTGGATAGTGATTTTGAACAACTGAGGCCAGAAATGTAGATGATGTCATCTTTTCAGACTTTTGTTTCTAATAATAATAACGGTAATAATCGCCTTTGTACAAGTATCTTGGTTGGTTCTCACTTATGTATATATATTTATTACCGTAGTTATTCGGTTATAGATATTGATGAAATACCAGGATTTCTCCCTTTACTAAAAAATCATATCTTCACCGTGCGCAGTGAACATATCATTTGTATCTTTCACATGTGAGGATACAGGTGTTGTCATGGTGACCAACACGATTACCCAATAAAATGCAAGCTTTCTCTTCATTTTAAGATACTTTTGCGCTTTAATATAATTTTTCTCTACTACATTAACATTTTTATTGCAAAATTTGACATTACCATGATTTGTTTTTCATAACTTTCATATCTTGTTTCATGTTACACAACATGCATGTTTTAGCGGTTGGTGACCACTTTTTCATCATTTTGAAAATGAATAAAACAAGTTGTTTTAAATCTAGACATTTCATCAATATCTGTATAATAAACAGAACATTGCATGGCCGCTTGTGCTGAAAGTATCTCTCACTCGTTCGCTTCGCTCACTCGTGAGAGATACTTGCAGCATTCAAAGATAAAATTCGTATCCCCGCGTGGCCATGTAATATGCTCTATATATAGATCGGTTTAGAAAGCGCTAATGAAAATGTGTCTTTTAAATTTTAGAGTTGAAGTTACTCTTTATAGTGAGTAATGTTATGAGACACAAAATTACACCCTTCATGCCCTCGTCATGTTTCTTTCGACTATGAAAACAACATCTAGCTTTGTGAGCAAGAAAGGGCAGAGTCTCAAGTTGCTGCATTACCTCACTGGAGCTCAATGAGATTTTAAGAAAAAATTGACCTTACCCTACAAGAGTAAGAAAAATTGATGCCATGGTTCAGAGGCTTACATTTTGTTTGAACAGGGACTCTCCAGCAATTGAAGAGAGATGCCTTTGTTTGATGATGTCTCTTCAAGGGACATGAGGGACCATGCAATTATGATTATTGAGATGTCATCATTTTTAGTGAAAAAAGCTGAATGCGTGTCTCTAAAATGAGAGAACAAGAAATTAATTTCAAAAAGGGAATGTCTTTGTTAATTCTTATCTTGAAAGGAGCTTCCTAAATGACTTCATTGGGTAATGACTAATCCATGGACAATTTGTTTGAATGGGTGTCTATTAAACAAAGAGATCTGAAGTACTATTAAGATATGGGTAATAAAGGTTCAACTACTTTCTTTGAGGTACTACTCAATGAAATCTTATGCAAACCTCTGTCAGGGTTCAAGTCATAATGCCAAAGACTCATCAAAATCTGAAAGATCATACATGTTGTTCATTGAAATCCAAAAGGTGCACTTCAAAGGAGTTTTTAATTTTGCAAAGTAAACATACACATTCACAGCAATTTTCAGACTGCAAATGCAGCAAAAAATTAATATGCTTATATATATGAGAAATGATTTTTTAAAAGAAAAGGGATGGTACTTAATACTCTATGCCACATTTTTTCTTCTAGAGACATTCAAATTCCTCAGTTGGAATGCGTGACTTAAGTACCCAGACCAGTTACAGAAACCATAAAAACTACACAGTTTCTGTTTGTAGGAATTCTTTTTTTTGGTGGCTAGAACCTAGTTTTACTGTGTACAAAAGTAAGTCCCGTGACAATAGATTGTACAACTGACACACCAAGTTCAAGTAAATTTTGTGCTGTCATCACTGACAATATAAAATGTTGAATAATTTATTATCTCTGGATCTAGGAAAGACCTTGAATATTGCAAAACTTGGAAAACCACCAATATTTATGGACAAGTGTATACCACACAAGTCAAGTGAAAAAGAATCAAATAGAAATTCATGCTAAGATTCCTTTCAATGGACACATGTATGAGCTTTGTTGACAAAAAAAAAAAACTTTCAATCAGTCACACCAAAGGCAAAGACATTATTAACCCATTGACTCCCAGGGGTTCCCCATCGACGAGTAAAATCGTCTGGCGTTAGACAGAGTAAAATGCTCTGGCGTTAGACAGAGTAAAATACTAAGTCTGGCTGGTTTCGGCCGGTTTGGATGTCGATGGGTTAAACGATTAATTTTGGCTGGAAAGTGGTGATTCTGGGACAAACACTTTGTCTGGAGGGGAGGGCACCACTGGAATCTGTGGATTAGCTTGGCTGGATTCAGTCAGCTTCAGCAAATCTCTGACCTGAAGGTGACTGCCACCAGGCCTCTCAACAGCTTCCAGCAGCAACCTCGCTTTTGCTCGACGGGCACTTGCCACCTTTCTTGCATTTTTCAAAAATAATTTCCTTCTGCAAAGGAGGTCCCTTTTGGCATCCTCATCGTCACTGTCAGGGGGCACTGCCACAGCCTTACTTTTCACAGGAGAGATCCTCTCTCGCCGTTCAAAAATTTCTTCTGTGCTCAAAGCATTCAGTGCCCCCTGCCTGTTTGCTTTGTCCATCTCCTTGTCACGTTTCTCCTGGGAAAATGACAATATAGAAATGATGTATATGACTCGTTTGAAGATTAAGATTCTTATTGTTCTATTTTATTGCTAGGTAATGTTTAATTTTCTTGCTGTAAATACTGTTAAATAAACTCATAAACAGAACAATTTAACTTTATATCCCACAAGTTGGGTGCCACAAAGAAAATAACTCTTTCGCCATGTACTTCCTGAAATTGTACAAAGGAACATATTAAGAGATGATTATATTTATCAGAAGATCAGAGCTGGCATGCAGGAATATAATGGTGTCACTTAAAACCGTGAAAAAGCTATAAATATCTCAAAGGAAAGTACAGCAGTATTCAAGCGCGCTTTCGAACGATGCCGATAACAATTACTGTAACCATACACTTTACCCGCATGCATGCGTTTGAAATAAAGGAACACAGTTTATTTTTTTCGGCGCAAAATTCAGATTAATGTTCCGCCGCTTTAGTAATTCCTTAATTCCTTCCGAGAGATCAGTCATTCATAAAATCCAAATGTATGCACTCTTGTATTTCAATTAAGTTACATATATGCAGGATTCATCCACAGTATGTTGTCACATATACCGGTAAATTATGAAAGAAATTTTTCTTGTCACCTATCAATTATGTTTTGGACTTGTTTTGAATTTTTAAGGTGAGCATTCATGTTGGGAAAGATTTTAATGAATTTTCAAGCATTATATAACAGTTACTGTACATGACTTAGCAATGTGATTGGTCTGATCTTTCATGCGGAATTGGATGGCCTTTAGGTGAATTGCTAAGAGTGTTTAGGTATATAATGCCTGTTTAAATGTTCCAAATTGCAATGACCATTGTGTGGCCAATACTTGCATTATTAATTGTTGTCTGGGTACTCTCAGATTGACACAGACTTTGCCTTAAGTTGGCTACGTGGCATATGATGATGATGATGATGATGATGATGATGATAATAATAATAAGAAAAACATTATTATTATTATTATTAGTATTATTATTATTATTATTATTATTATTATTATTAACATTATTATCACTATTAGTATTATTGGTAAACTTTAAAACAGCAGCTGCTGTATCTGTTTTACTCCAAAAAAAGGGTAAGATCATGTTTCACTTGGCACTACTTAACAATTAGAGCCGTATCCCGCGAGGGCTACGGGTCAAGGAATGACCTATTGACCCATGGCCCTTGAGGACGAAGGGTCTAATTGTTTTAGTATCACCCAACTAGTTGGACAGAAAGGCAATAAAAATAATAAAGTTAGCAAATCCAAGTTAAAGACACATTTATTTGGGAATAAAACGAAAGAAAGTGTCACGCTTTTCGCTAATCAAAGACTATGAATAATAGTCCTCTAGTAGCTTAGCCAATCAAAGTGCAGGATTTGCAAATGCAGGATTTGCATTAGTCCACTAGTTGGGTGATACTAATAATGTTTGACATTACATTACCACTTAAATGATAGTTGCTTTGCATTGAGGTCAGAAGTGTATAATTTCTATTCATTTGAAAATTGTGTTACTTGTTCATTAGAAATCAACAAGGATAAATAACAAGAATATTTTTTTCATATTGCTGGTTTTCACTCACGTGATCAACAGCCATGTTTTTCAACGAAAACAAAAGGAAGCGTTTGCATAATAATAGAGTTAAATTCCCGGAGGATTTGGTTGGGGCACCAACATGGCCCCTTTTTCTTTGTTTAGGGGCACCAACATGGCGGTCGTGACATCATGTGAAAACCGAGAATTTGCAAACTGTGAATTAAAAGTAGAAAATTAAGATTAATTGTATGAAAGCTACATTGGAGAACAAGACCTTTGAATAATATTATTAATATTTTTCAAAGGTCCATTACAACTATGAGTTGGACAATCTACATGGTAGCATGTTTGTTTGAATCATAATAAATTGGTCTTTAGAAATAGCAGGTTGCATTACGGACTTGAAATATACCTATTACATCTTGGTGCTTTCAACTTTCTAAAACAATATGTCACTTAATTTAGTGCTCAATGTGGGATTCCACTATTGTTGGTTTTCACTCACGTGATCAACAGCCATGTTTTTCGACGAAACAAAAGAAAACCTTTGCATAATAATAGAGTTAAATTCCCGGAGGATTTGGTCGGGGCTCCAACATGGCCGCCGTTTCTTTGTTTAAGGGCTCCAACATGACGTCCATGACACCATGTGAAAACCGAGAATACTTTAGAATTCTTTACATAGAGCAAGGAAGGAAGTTGTACGTGTGTTTAAAGCAGGGCTTTTAAGAATGACTAAATCATATGAATTAAGGGACTGTGTTTATAATAGTGAGGTACATATTCATCATAGTAAGAATATAGCTTGGTCACTGACGTACAAAAAATCATTATTACTTGACACCAAGTTTTGTTCTGCAAATTTGGTTGCACTAAAACGTGACAACATCTCGTTATTTCATTTGCTTTCATCAGTTTAAGTCAAATCAATTTTAGTGTTACCGGTACCTTTTGTGATGAATAAAGGAAAAAGCAGAGCAAACTTTCTCTGCCCTAAGGCAAGACACCATGCAGTGCCTAATAAGTTTGTATGGCATTTGTGATATGGTTAAGTACTCCTCAAGAGTTGATCAAATATTGCATTAGCAAAGTACATGTAAACAGCCTTCTAGTGCAATTATAGGCCCATTTTTTGGAAGTTAAGGGAACATTGTTCTTGGTGTGAAGGTCTAACATGTTTAGCAGCTTTAGTATCCTTAGTAGCAATGTTCGGTATATATAGCTATTGGTAGTGGTTGCTAATGGCTGCTAGTGGCAGATCCAACACTAGAGTACTGGATTCCTGTATTGTAAGAAATATTTTACTTTATGATGTACTTAAGGAATTGACCTTGTTCAAGTTCCAGAAATGCCTTCAGAAAAAAACGATATGCAGTAATAGAATTATGCCCCCGGTTTGCATGTAACAATGTCAGAAAAATTAATTGATAAATAAATTAAATTTTTTCATGTACTTGCAATCCACCTGTCTTTAACAAGTTGGTTTTTTAAATAGCCGGTCTCTCTAAAACATCCTGGGATGCATTCCCACAGAAAAAAAGCAGTTATCCCATTCACTGCATCATAGTTGCGATTCCAATAAAGATGTTTGCTACACACAGGACATCATATTTATGATTCCAATAATGATTTTTGCTGCACACAACACATCACAGTTATGATTCCATACACATATTACATCATATTTATGATTCCAGTGAGGATGTTTCCAACACACATTTCACCATGGTTATGATTCCAAAAATGGTGTCATTAACACAAACCACATCATGGCTATGATTCCAAACATGATGAAATGTCACGCAACACATCGTTGTGATGATGTGGTTATGATCAGCGTATACAGTTTGCATCATATTATGATTCTATAAATAGTCCAACATACACACACAACATCAGGGTTGTGATTCCACTGATGATTGTATGTGATCAATTTGTATGATGACTATGATTGTGTAATGATTCTCTGTGTCATGTTTACACCATGATGATGATTCATATGGGACGATTGCATCATCATATAAATCATCACCTATGATTCATTAGATTGAATTCCTGTGAATATGAAAAAGAGGTTTGTGATTGTGGGAAAAAAACTATAAGACTTGAAATATTGATTCTGAAGAAAGAAACGTGTATAATATTCAGAACAAATCGATCACACCTTCATGTATTAATCGGACTGTCCCCAAGCTATTAAAGCTCGAGCTCAATTCTCCAGCATTTTAAAAGTGTGGTAGCTATTGCCACATTTCACTCAAGCGCGGTCGAAAAAGTTGCTTTTTCCCTCAGTTTAACGATCTTCAACCATAAGTTTAATCTTTTGCATAAGGACAAACACAAAAACTAGTTTCATCATTAATAAGAATTTCACTCCACATGTACAATCAAACGTAGGCTAAGCTGACTAAGGTCTATTTCCTTTGGCCTAATATAATTCCTTTGGCGTGCAAGGTTAGGAATTTTTTCAGTCATGGGGTCTCACGTTCAATGAAGGCAAGATGTGAAGATGTTGAGATAAAATGCTGCTGACAGCTTTGAAAACTATTAAAGGTGTTCTCAGTAAATAATTCAGAGACAACTGGGAGAGAACAGAATTAAGCCATCTTGTTGAAATTAATTAAAACGAAAAAAAGACAAACAAACAACTGGAATGTAGAAACTATAACAATTATACCTCCTGATGCATCTTCAGTCGAATAAAGCCTGTGACGTTTTTCTCTAGTTACACTGTGCCAGCTCGAATGGAGTCCTCTTGAGTATTGAATGAAGGCTTAAGTTCCTTAATGAAAACCGTTTCATACAGAAGACATGCAATCAAACTTAGTTCGCCATTTCTAAGACTAGAGAAATGACTGCTTAAACTAGAGGTGTCAATACCACCATGGATATTAATAAGATGCTTGCCTATGGCAGAATACTTATGTCCCTGAATGTGTTGATGCGAGTGCCTTGTAGTAAAACCTACATAATCAGCATCATACTGATCACATTTAAAATGATACACAACGAATTGATTGTTAACTAAATCAGGCTTCTTCTCCTTTGGCCGAAGAATCTGTTGAGTAGGTTTACTGCGAAAGACAGGTTGATTGTCGATACCGATGTTAGAGCATAACATCATGCTTCAATTTTATTATATTTTCCAGTTCATTTTTTATTTTCATTGCTTGATAATGACTTAAGTCGAAACGTCGCATTTAAAACCTTCTTTAACCATTTTTTTAAAACTATGTTTAATATTTTATCGTAATGTTTTATAGTGAAGTTATATACAAAATCTCTTCGTTCTTTTCTACAATGTTTTCGTTATTTTTCCGTAGGATACTATTCTAATGTTTTGCTGTCACAACATCCATTTTACCAACCAAATTCGAGGGCAGCAAATGTAAATTGGGGTCTGAGTATAATTTATGGTCCCAACTTGGAAGAGCAAGGAAACGTAATTTAGAGAACGATCTGGGAAAATGAGGCTGTTAACATATCCATTATATCATTACATAACTAGACCTTTAAATTAAGCAACAAGATGCAGAGGACCGTAATGTTGTTTGCGGTCCCCTAAATTGACCAATCGCAGCCCACTGAAGTACTTACTATGTAAAAGATATGATAAAAGTAATTACTCTTCCATTAGCGTTATTAGCACGGAACACTAAAGTTAAAATTGATGGAGAAAATTAGGAGGGTTGTCAAACTGACTGATTTTGTCATATCACGCACGAACAGTGCACACATCAATCATAGTAAAGGAAACTCAAAGCAAGACTTCCTGTATTCATAAGTGATCATCGCTGAGTTCAAATTTTATGCCAACAAAGTATACAGTAGTCTTCAGTTGTTTCTTCGATTTCTGCTATTTGAAATAATGGATCTATGAAAAGGCAGAGAAAAACGTTCTCTGGATAAGAATATCAAAAGGCACAAGCTTGAGACCGCCTAAACTGCAGCTTTCATCCTGGTGTCGGCCTCTCGATATTTACATTTAAAAATTGGAAATACCATTCATTTCAAGGACTTCCGGTTACACTCTTTTGTGAGTTCAACTTTCAACTTTATTTAACTTTCTTAACTTTCGCAGCTTTTCAGAAGTGTTTAGGAGGGCAGATTTTGGTTCAAGAACGTCATGTTTTGAGATCAGCATTTTTGGCTCATGACTGAATAATTGATTGTTGTAGCACCCTTTACGTGCCATGTTAGTTATGAAATGTGTCCGACTACAATTCCATTCAACTTGCGTAATTTTCTTTTGACAGCGGAAACGTGTTTTAAAACTTTATTCAGTTCTATCGAAGTCTTTTTTTCAGACCACGCAGACCACGCAGCGATTTCCAGGAGAAACCATGGGCTTTAAGAATAAATAACCTTTGCAAGTTGAATTTGGGCAAATATTCCATATAAAATTGAACAAATCCTGCTTTTTTCGTGACCATAAAACCGAAGAAAAGCCACCTTTTTGACAGGCAAATGCAATTTATTGCTTTTATTTCTATGAATATTCTTATCATTTATATTTTGCCTTTTTTTTTTCATCTCAACGTGTTTTTGCAAATACAATTTATTGCCTTCATTTCTATGAATATTCTTTTCATTTATTATTTGCAAAACACATAAGTACTTACATTACTTACAACACAGCTCTCTTACACCACTGACATTGCAATACTTACCCTACTTAGATACTCTACTTTCAGGACAAAAATACACTACTTACAGTACAATACTTATTCTGCTTAGAATACGATGCAGCACTTAACTCTACTTACAATACAATACATGTCATCTTTTATTAAGAAAATAACTTTTTCATCGGTTTCCACTTACTTAACATTTTTTCTGGATGAGGAAAGTCACATGCAATTTTTTCAATATTATAATGAAACTTAAGGTACGCCATCAAAATCGAGGTTACGTCCCTCCATTTTGCATTTATATGTGAAAAACGTGACTACTAAAATAATACAGTTAATCGCATTTTTGCAGGGCATACAGTTTGTATAACCCAACAGAACAGATTCAAGGGAAAGTTCTATTTAAATTTCTATTACCACCCAAATCCAATTTGTGAGGGCGCTCCAGAGGGGAAATATCCGGTCGCAATACCAAACGGGGTGCTCTATGGTTTCAGGTTTACTGTCACAAAAAAACGGTCATCATGATGCTTAATACTCATTTGCATTAACAATGCATTTATGCCAATAGTTCTCTGGAAATCCTATATTGAAAACTCCTTAGCTTACTAGCACTTATATGCATAAGAAAGGGATACTGTAATAGGTAGATCAATCTCCGACCAGAGATGGTAGATGTTTATTCCACTTACAGTGCACCTTAGTTGGCTGTATGGCAACCGATTAACGCAAACTATCATATGTGAAACTCATCACCTTTTTTGTGTTTTGAACAGTTGCTCTATATTTTGAGATTTGACCACAGGTAACCATTTACCAAACTCTCTAATCTTTGACTTCCATGAACTTGGAATTGCGCATATAAATACTCTAAAACTACCTTAGGTATTAATTTGTTGTATAATGTATTTTTTTCCAGATAGTGCTTTTTTCACTTCTTGTTATCCAATTAGCCTTTGATCTTGTAGCTATACCGCGAATTTTATGCTCTCTCAGTTCTTGTAGCTCATTTTGTTTTTGGGCGAATTTCCTTCTTTTTTCTTTTGCAGGGAAATACATTCAGCTTTTGCTAAAGAAAGTTAATTTCTTTTCCCAGAAAATTTCTAGTCATATCTTTCTCTTTTTTCTTCCATTCTGCATAAGAGATAGTAGATAGTTTAACCCCGAATTTGAAGCTTAAGTGTTTCAAACAACAGACTTAACTGATTAGAGTGTAATGTGAATTACTAGCTTTGTACCCCATATAAGCATGTGAGCGTTAGCCCTACTAATGGGAATACATGTTCATTGCCGTGACTTTAACATCTTCAGTTCCCACGGCCTGCTCCCGTCTGACCTTGTAGCTCAGTCGGTAGAGCAGCGGTGATCTAACCCGGAGGTCGTGGGTTCAATTCCCACCCTGGTCAGAGATTTTCTCTGTCCTTGTGTGGGCCTATTTCCATTAGTAGGGCTAACGCTCACATGGTTCATATGGGGTACGAAACTAGCAATTCACATCACACTCTAATCAGTCAGTCAGTTGAAATATAGGTGCTACACGGCCAACGTTTGTAAAAACGTAACCCCTCCTTGTTTCAAACAATAGTTGGTCATTTATGGGAAAAAGTGGGAGACTGTAGATGTTCTAAATCACCATGAAATTTGGAATCATCAAAGTCTCATTGATACAATGCATCTCATTGCAAGTTGTAAGTTAGCACTTATCTTTATATTTTGCCTTTTTTCATCTCAGCCTGTATTGCATCTCATTGCAAATTGTAATATATCAGAATGTAACTAAATTTACAAATTTACTGCCACTTTATGCAAGGTCCCTTTCACACTATTTCATTTTAGTGATCACTTCAAAAGCGTCTGCTACTCTGGTCAATATTCGCACCCTTTATGTATAGCTCCTCTTTTTCTCTTCTTCCCTTTCACGTAGCATTTATTTCTTCATATTACATTACATGAGATTCTTTATAAATATTGCTAATTAAAGAGTCTTGAATTTGGAATCTTTTGGAAGTGTTGAGAACGCACTGAGGTTAATATAATAGCAAAAAACAAAGGTCGTTCGATTCTTGCAAAATCTGTAGTTCTAATCTCCGACATTTTGAACTTACCTAATTCCGGTAAACGAAAATCATTCACCAAGTTAGTAAGACTTTCAAGCAAACAGCATTCTTCAGTTTTTTATACTATACATGCAAGACGAGTGTCGTAGGCAGGTTAGGTGTAATCTTATCTAATTTTTATTTGAATAACTTCTAGTTTTTATTTATTTTGAATGTAATTTTCCTCCTCCTGCTCCTCCTCATGGAAACGGGGAATCGTTACTGCGAAGATAATGATTATTGGATTTCATAGTCCACCATTCACTAGTACGTGCACAATCCCATAATGCAGTAAAAGTTATCTACTCTTGGTTTGGGTTGTACAAGGAGTGAATTACTCACGTTCAAAACTCACCGACCTCAGAGAGTTGGATCTAGCGAAACGTTACGTCACTTACTCACCAGCTTAAAATTTCAGCGTGTGAATGAATGCAGCTTATTATTTGTTGCCCAATTGTGTTAGATAGTTGGGGATGCTGGATATCTGTACAGCTGATGCGCGTTAAGGCGTGATGAAAGAATACGCCTCAAGGTCCGGAAAGGTTTTACATTTTCAGTAACCGAGGCCACGGTTTGTTGAAATATTTCTAGACGTTAAGTCACGTTTTCGCCAATGCTAAGGGTCCAGTACCCACATCGCTGCTATTACACTTTGATATAGTTTCGCAACGAAGTTACATTTTGACATTGTTCATACTTACCCATTTTTTAGCGGGCGCTCTCAACTCATCGAGTATTCTTGACAACCTCGATGGCAAGTACCTCAACAAGTTGAATTGTTTCTTAGCTCCAGTCCTGCAGAGTCCATCTCGCAGCAGGTTTATGAGGTGTTGGCGCGCTAAGACAGATGGCTGGGCAGCATCCACCTTCCACAGCAACTGTGATGGAAAGGGTCCCACTGTTACTATAATCAAAGTTGGCAGCTTCATATTTGGTGGATACACTGACCAGTCTTGGTCGAGTGAGTATTAGAAGATTAGAATGTTCATACTATTCAAATGGTGACAAGTCAAATAAGGAAATAATCTCTCGCGTTATTACAAGATTCGTAATATTAATATTTACCTCATACAATTCAACAATGTACTTAAATATGTGTAATAAAGAAACCACAACCCAATAAACGCGGCACTAAACAATTTTTTTTACCCGGAGAACATTCTTAGACGGATAAAAATACCACCAAAATATCACCTTGATTTCTCTTTGAACCAGCAGCCACTGTTTCTACTCTTTAAATAAATGTGTCGTTCTGATTCATTTTTGACCTCAAATCTTTGTATAAGTTGAGTTAATTTAACTCTTCTGCAGTCCCAAAAGTGCAATTTTCAAATCATAATAAAATAAATAAGGAGGATGTAAAAGGGCATTGCGAAGAACTTTCGTACCACAAAATCTTGAAGAGTTACTGAGTCGTATCTTGTAGCCACTACTGGAAGCAAAACGGATTTGATTCAAAATCAGAGTAAAAGAACTTAACATGAGGGCAAAAATAGAGAAGAAAGAATGATGTCTCGTTGGCAATCACGCAAATTAAGGCTTTACCCATTGTTTTATAGAACTGCATACAATTGTGTGCGACTATAGAGTACTTTGTAGCGAAAGGGCTTTACGTTTGATTCCAGTGAAAAAGCATAAAGTGAGAAAGCATAATCTTCTTCAGATTAATTATCCAGTGTCAAGTAAAATTCACTGTATGGTATGGGAAGATTGCGCTTTGTTACTGATTAGCAGACCATAATAGTCCCTGAACGTCTTTTCTGTTGGTTATTGTCATGTCCCCGTCGGGATTCGCAATCCCTGTAGATGATCAATAATCGCCTTTTTAGTCAACTAATTTATACTTGTTTCGTCGTTGCCACGTCTCCACACATCGATTAAGGGTTTTTCATGGAATGGCTTTTTGCAGATGTCTTAAGATTTCTTATGGCAAAAGGTGGGGATACTGGAACCGGGCGTGATTGACTAGCTTACCGCAGTACCATGGTTTCATGGCCGGCAGTTCATGCATGAAAAACTCAGGTGGCTTGAACGGGATTCCAACCCTGACCGTCTGTGATACCGCTGCAGTGCTCTATAGGCCTCTTTCATAATGGCGGCCAAATAAGATAGAGCGGTTTTCAAATTAGTGTCGTAAAACCAAAACCAAAGTAATTACTTTGGCCAATCAAAAAGGACGGTGACAATCCAGTAAACCAATCAAAACTCGAAGTAATTACACGTAGCCGACTCAAAGTGCGGGAAAATGTGCAGACGCGAGCCATGATTGGTTTTGGTTTCACTTCCGATTAGTTGAAAAAATGGCGCGAGAACTTTGAACCAATCACAGAGTGAAGTAATGCAAAACCAAAGAAATTCGCTAATTACTTTCTACACTCAATTGAAACCGCTCTAATACCAAATAAGGAAAGTAATGACAATGAAAAAATAAATGAAAATAAACAGACCTAGTTAAATCTGCTTGAAAAGATATAACGGCTAGTAGAGAAGAGGTTTCCTCACTGCCAGCATTTTCATGAAGCGCTGGTTTTAAATCGCGAATCAACAAGGTTTTCTTAATTTTACAATGTATATCAGACTGTCCAGTGGCTAAAATATCAAAGTGATCCCATTTAATCTTGTGTCCTGTTTGGGTCATATGATCAGCATTAGCAGAAGAATGGCTGTTACTGGTCAGCGCCCTGAAATGTTCCGTTTTCCTGTCTTGTAATCGACGTTTTGTTTTCCCGATATAGTAATCATCACAATCCCAGCAGCTAGCCTCATAAACTACTTTAGACCTAAAGGAGCGGCTGAGTAGTTTATATTGCTGAAGAATAAGAGTGATTACTTAATGTCTTATGGCGACAAAAACGCGGGGGGAAAATTTCCAGGCCGGCAAAAGAATGGCACATTTATTTCCAATTCATCATAAAACGTTAAAGAGAAAGGGGCGGGAGGCTGGAAAAGGTCTGGAAAAGGTAGCTAAACGAGTGATGGCTGAAAGTTTTTAAAACTCGAGGAAGGTTGGTTTTAGTCAGCGACTTTGCGTAAATTTAACGGGGTTGGGTTTTTGCAAATGACTTTATTACACTAAGAACTTCTTAGCTCAAAATGAATGCATGTTTTTGAAGTTCTTTTCCCTTAATTGCATGAAAATAAAGCTAATTGTATTGTCTTCCTCGCCCACTTGAATAGTGAGGACCTACGAGGAAACAACCCGATATTATATTTCACAAAAAAACCACACTACAGAAGATGAGCATGACGGCAATGGACATATATCATACAAGACACGAACCAAATATAGAGAACGCCTGCTTGAAACTTCGTTGCCATGTTCCAAAAAGTTGTTTCTTTATACAAATACCTTTCATCGATCGATCCTGGCTTGGGTTCCAGTCCTTCCCCGACAAGTCACGCAAAAACGTGACAGACGAAATTCCCCAAGAGCTTAGCAACATCACATCGATGTTACTCCTTTAGGTCATCGGTGACCCCTAATTTTTGAGACATGAATCACTTACTCTTCTCACATTCTACAAAATATGATAAAATGAAATGTAGCAATGTAACAAGTTATCTTTTTTTACATTTTTCTATCCTTGTGTCCTGAATTCCGGAAGCGGTTATAATGGGTAGCGTTTGCGAAAATGTTCGTTGAGGATTAACTCTACTGTTTACAACACCCCCAGTGGCATACAATTGTTTAAAAAAACCCACTCCTATATTTCTATGCACGGAAACCTTCACTCCAACATATTATTGTTATGACTTTCGACGGATGAGTAGATGAGGCTACAACTCCTTATGGGCGAGTTCGATTGACCCTATTCCGGAATAAGAATACCTGGAGTGATGATTAAAACGGTATGTTTGGCGCGTTTCAAAGCAGCGAGGATAATAAAAATATGTTTAAAATAGCATTTCAGCAGATGTTTGACAATTCTAATGTGAATCTCCGTAAAAACGAAGGATTTCGAACTTATATTCCATGTATTCCTATTCTGGAATACGGTCAGAATCGAACGTACCCTATGTTGACGCATCTATCGAAATTAGGGCAATTTGCCCTTGCCTTTTTCTCCGAAACAAAGTCGGTGACCACCCAATTTTTTTTCATATTTGGAATAAGCAATTTATGACCTAACTTCAAGCGAAAAATGAAAACAAAGTCAATTAATGTGGGAAGATTTTCCTTAAATATTGTTACCTAGTGCTGTGACTGGCTCTCATAATCATTTTGTTAGCCCTGGCCTGCTTGGTAGGATTTGCCTGTTTCTTTTTTTAATTAATTATCTTTTTTAATAATATAATAATCCTTGCGTAGTTGCGATGAGGGTAAAAAGAAATCACATGTTCACAGCTGCGCTGTTTCTGGCCTCGGTAAGTAGGTAGCTAGGGTAGTCCGATAACAACATAATAATAATAATAATAATAATAATAATAATAATAATAATAATAATGATGATGATGATAATTTATAAGGACTTTTTTTTTATTAATTCAATAATATATTTGTTTGCGCATATCATTATAGTATATTTTCTTTTAGGTTCTAATGGTTTTGCTTTATCCAAAAAGTCCTTTATCTACTCACTGCATGACAGCATCAATGGCTACGCTCCTGTTAAACGGGAGGTCAAGTCAAGAAAGCAGAATAAGGCTATATACAGACTTTCCAGTTACGGACCAACTTTTGGCGACGGATATGACATCCATATATCAAACAACGCTGACAGCAACCGAAATTCGCACACAAATTGTGGCAAGACTTACCCCCTTCCCCCAGGGTATCCTTTAGATCCTCCGTCGCCCTGTACATTTTATGCAGGAGGAGATAGCAATAAGTTTACTCCCACTGATATTGAGGTATTCTACGAGACAATACTTTAGAAAAAACCGAAAAATTGGCCGTCACTGTGCTACTTTTGCGCATTTAACATGATGTAGTGATTTAATGAAAATGTTGGCAATCACTCGACCCGTATATATTTTGATCTTAGAGTAATTACGGACTCAAACAATAAGTCATATCGATTTGATTTTTATTGGCGATATCCACAACAAATAATATTAACAATTTTTGCATGACAAAGGTATGTTAATATTTAAACTTGTAAAAATCATTTATAGTTCATAACAGTGACAGCCAACAAAAACGTACTATTCACGTCACATGAGTGCAAATGTCGGTAAAGTTCAACTGTCTGAAAGCACGGTAGGTAGGAAGCTGGGGTTGATGAATGAATTAATACAGTAGTTATATCAATTATCTACAACCACTAGTGGTTAAAACAAATTTAAAGTATGCAATTACATTTCCCTGTATGAAAACATTGAACTTCATAAATGTAACTTTGAAAGGAGTGAATTAGACGAATAAAACACAAAACACATTTTACTTTCTTTATTACTTCTTTTAAAAAAAAAGTAAAAAGTAAAGTGGTGCATTTATATAGCGCCTTTATCACAAACGTCTCAAAGGCGCTTTACAATGATCAACTTACCCCCAGCGGACTGGAAGCATATACAGGCGCAAATTGCAAATTTAGCATTCCCTCTTTATTTTCCAGCTGTCCAAAACTTTACCACGCACTTATTGAACTCGAAACTGGACCGTAAGAACATGACGACAACCATCACATGACACTGAACTCTAAATTTCCTCCCTTTTGCTCCTTATCCTTGTTTGCTTCCACACAAACAACAGTGCAGTCTCAGCCTTCTCAAAAAGATTTGTAGGAGCAGGTCATTCTGAAGATGGAGGCGGTCAGGGTGGCGAAGGCACTTTAGTGGGGTCTGGGGGCATTCCCCCCCAGAAAATTTTTGAAATTTGGATGCGCAGAGGTGCCATCTGGTGAAATCTGGGGGGATCTGAAGGGTCAAATACACAAGTTTGTGTTTTAACCTAATTGAATCTGAAGACATACCCGCTCGAACTTTGCAACGTTTCCGTTAATATAAACAGCGCCAAAAAAACACTAGTTTTACATTTTTTCCTTTTTTGAACTAAAGGTATTCTTAGGCATTCTTCACCCGTCATCCGAAAAACATGTTACATCTGGATCGTTTCAAAGTCGCCGGCGTTCTGGGCCGGGTTCCTGAAAGGTATAATAACTCTATTCCAGGGATAAATGTGCCTTATTTCTGGCACATTTATCCCTGGAATAGGGTTATTACACCTTTCAGGAACCGGCCCCTGGTAAACAAATTATCAGCGCTGTTTGTTTTGCGTTATTTTTAGTTCTCACGAATTTCTCCAAAAAAATTTTGAAACCTTGTTACGTGTGATGTGAAACTGTTTTTAAGGATGATAAGATGGTTTTAAAAGCGGAGTTTCATTCGCAAATCAACAGATAAATGTGACATACGCGGTCAAAAACCGAGACATGTCGCGGAAAATTCGCACAACAAAGAGAAAGTAAAACCACACATAAACCCTTCGCTTGGCTTTTTTTAATTCATCTCTAAACATCATTCCCAATTTTCCTTAATGATAACTCGAATTAGTTTTGTAATATTTATTTAAATACTCACCATTTTCATTTCGAAACTAATTTATTCATTCTATTCACACAAGCACGTGCGCGTGCACTAAGCGACGAAAAACAATGTGAAAGACTGCGCTATTATTCCACGGAAAAACACTTACCATCCTTCCTTTGCTCTTTAGAAAAGTAGGAAGTTATCTGTGAACTCGGTGCAGCTTTTCGCTTTCGATTCTCTGCCATTTACGTTTTAAAGCGTTAGAATTATATCTTGTGAAAGGACAATAGTATTTTTAGGGGTACTCCCTTTACCTACTCCGTATTCCATGGAGTAGGGCTCCGCGTTTTGTCCTCTCCCGTAAGGAACTACTATACACTGTGCTATAAATTACAATATAAATCCAGATAAATTACTTTCCGATTGCCAGTCAAATGCTCAACGTGACATTTTTTCCCCGATACTCCGATAAAAGCGATGAATATTTCCGCTTTTGTAATTGAAGAAAGATCGGAATGGCGTTTGTGTTTTTAAAAATTCGAGAAATTATTATCGGGGAATTTCTAGGGGCACCCAACGAGAATATTGTTCAAAACCACTTAAAAATACAGTTGTTAAACGTATTTTAGTATTTAAACGGTAGATATAGGCATATTTTTATCCCCTCAAAATTTTTCATCTGTTCGGATCTCCTAGCTGAAAGTCTAGTGGTCTGAAAATTATAGGGATGAAAACTTATCTTTTCGAAAATTTCAGGCAGAAAAAAGGCTCCCGAAAATTCTAGGTGACCTTTTTAGGGTAAAAATCTGTTTAAAATGGGCAATTATACCATTTTTTAGATGTTCGAAAATCCTAGGACAGGCAGGCAAGCAAGAAATTTTACAACAAATGTTCCGACAATTCTAGATCTCAAATCGTCTTCCGAACAGATATTTTCCGAAAAGTGACGTTGGGTGCCCCTGAATTTCTTTTTCGGTGTTCTTTCAGCTTTTTGTTTCCTTGTCGGTAACAAAACAAAAATAATATATTTTCCGCCTGGAATGGAGACGGTCAAAGCTCCAGAGGAGGCGGCTCGTTGAGCCGGCAGCCGGCCGGTTTTGAGAAGGCTGACAGTCTTTACTTTGCAAACTATTTGTAATTCCTGTACTTCAGCACGGCGAACAACATTCCTTTTTGTTATTCAAATGTGCCAACTACAGGATCAAAAGACCCCTGTTGTATGGACCCCTACAAAGGCCCATACAACACTGCTGTTCATCGGTTGTAATGACCTCGGAGAGGTCGAAGCGTCGTTCTTTTTATCGCTAATTTTTATTACTAAGCAAACTTTTCATAAGATAGTTGGCAAATAGTAATGGGTTGACAAGAGAGATCCTGTTTTGCGATTATTTAAGCTGGCTATCGAACTCTGGCCTAGTATGAACGCTGTAAAAATAAGACTAGCATTTCTGAAGTGGCACTTTACTGAGTCGGGTTTGGATTCATCTCTTAACAAAGAGCAAGCATATTCTCCTAATATCTTCTCGAGAGTCTTCTTTTAATGGCCCAGTCAACCTTGTAAGTCAACTGCCAGTTATTTGTCCCAGGACCGACTTATAGTGACAGGCATAGGTCCATGCGTTCGCCTTCGTAAAATGCTTTCCAATTCAAAAAACAATGTCTGAAAATTAAGCAGAAGTGTTAAGTGTAAATAATTAGTTGTTAAGGACGTTCGCTCTAATTGTTTGTGCGCAACGTTACTGCGCAGGTAACGTGACTGTAATATGTCACCCATTACTTCGAGTATTAGTGAAATTGAGGTTTTAAAACCTTTGCAAAAACCGTGGACGATGAGTTTTGCACAGCGTTGGACCAGAGAAGATCGTGATCAGTCAAAATTGATGAAAAGATATTTATGAAAGTCAAGTAGGCAACGTTGTTTTATCAGTCGTGCACTAGTCTACTTGACTTTCATAAATATTTTTCAAGCATTAGTTAAAATAACATGGCAACAATAACGCCGGGGAAAAAATTCCGAATTATTTCCGAATCATCATGAAACGTTAAAGAGAAGTGAGCGGGAGGATGGAAAAGCTCTGGAAAAGGTACCTGATCGAGTAGTGGCTGAAAGTTTGGAAAACTCGTGGACGAACCGTTGTGTAAATTTAATGGAGCTGGGTTTTTTTAATGTTTTTATTACCCTACGAACTTTTGAAGTTCTTTTTCTTTACCTTCGTGAAAATAGAGCAGTATTTTCGTCCGGATCCTTGTCCGCTTGAATAGTGCGGACCTGTGTGGAAACAACCAGCGATTAAATTTCACAAAAACCACACTTCAGACGACGAGTATGACGGCAATGGATAGATATTATACAAAACACTAGCCAAATGAAGATGATGCCTGCTTAAAACTTCTTTGCTATGCTCGAGAAAGTCTTTTTGTTTTGGTTAAAAACCTTTCAACCCTTCAACGATCGATCCTCTCTTGGGTTCCAGTCCTTCCCCGAAAGGTCACGCCAAAACGTGACAAACGAAATTTTCCAAGAGCTTTGCAAAATCGCCTCGATTTTACTCGTTTAGATCATCGGTGACCCCTATTTTTTTTTTTAATCATGAATCACTTACTTTACTTAATACCTACAAAATATAATGAAATGAAAAAATTTCCACCGTAAGAAGTTATCTTTCCTATTTATATTCATGACTCGTACACAAGGATGGGTGTGCAGCTCGAACTGTGAGCCTGAGTGTTTAATGCCGTCCGAGTATCGTAACAAAGCTCAGATAAGATACTAGTTACAAGGTAAACATAAAGTAAGAACCACTCAGGCTAAAGCATGTGCAACCGCCTGATACGCAAACCCAAAAACCCAGTGGGAAAATAGGAACGTATTCCCCAACCAAATGCAGGCGCACTAACCTCTGGGGGCTAGAGGTAATATAAGATTTCCAGACATACAATGTGATCTAAAATAAAATTTGAAAGTTTGAGAGCTGAGATGAATACATTACATCCTGACGAACCTTATATATATAATATCTAAATAACATCAGACTAATTCAGTGCCATAGCGGCACCCGCGCATTTCATGCCAACAGGAAAATATTTACATTCTTTGTCGCTATCACTTACAGTTCAGCTCCGCCGAATGTAAATACATTTCCTATTTATATTCATGACTCGTACACAAGGATGGGTGTGCAGCTCGAACTGTGAGCTGCTGAGAATACAAATAACGGGAAAAACTAGAGGCCTAAAGAAATAGAAACAGCTAAATGGCTTTCCAAGGAGTCCTCGACATACCCATATTTAGCGTTCTCTGAACGCCATCTACCGTGCCGCTTGAACATTCTATCCGAAATTCCATTATTAGCGGCGGAAGAGGCACCGCCACTCCTGAAGCTATGCCAGGAATAGCATTTAGGATATAGTCCTACGTCCACTAACTTCTCTACATCTAGAGTAAGAGAGTTTAGAAGCTGAGCGGATAAACTGCCTTCCGGACTTGGTTTGAGTATTACCAAAAAGAAAACCATCGCCGCCATTGGCAGATGTGGGCAAAGAGAGCTGTGCCTGAGACAAGTACTTCAGAAGATTAGCCCAGGGACAAAGGTCGGTACCAGTTTTAACAATTGGAACGACGGCGCCTTCACGATATTGATCAGTCTTACTACCTTCGATAAACAGTTCAAAGTATGTGGCATGGGAAACTACATCTTTAAGCTTAAGATTGGATAATTCATCAAATCGCAGGAACCCTGCGAAGGCAAGGAGAGCCATGGCCATGAGCCTCGTGTCCACCAATGACCCGTCAAGACTCTGGAAAAACTTGAGCAAAATCCCCCCTGTGATAGGTAATTTTTTGGATGTCTGGTGGGACAGCCTCCGCCTGGCTGACTCTAGGACTTTCTGTGGGAGTGTATGACTAGTTGGAGACTCTAAACCAGCAATATCGTGCGCCCAGCGGATGCTGTACAAGGCTGACTGGACCGGAGATGGAGAAGTGGACGCTTGAAAGACACCAAGCAAGTACAAGGCAACATAGGCGGGTGTAGCTGGTAGCACAGTAATCTCGGGAAACTTGGAGGCCCAGGAGCGCCATCGTTTAAAGCCGTTGAGATTGGTGAGTGTAGTATTATCTGCTATGGAACCAAGGCCAACTTCGGGTAACTTGTCAGCCAAACGGCGCAGATCAGGGTCCTGTACATGAGTGAGCTCGGTCCACATAGGGCTGGAAAAGACGTCGGGGGAAAAAACAAAGGGAGAGGATACATGATAGGCATCCGCGAGGAAAAGAAAGGATTATGATACGGAGGGATGGGGTGACACAGAACATGGGGAACGCCCCTCATAGCGAACAGTAGTAGTAACTGAGGCTATGCCCATACGCGGCCACCGAGGCACACGTGACCTCACGCGAGGTAAACCGAAAAACTCTAAACAGAGATAATTGCCATCGAGGCACATAAACAGGGAACGAGACAGGCCACTAACTGTGAACATGATAGCTAAAGCGTTTAATGCAGAACGATACAATGAAACATGGAATATGACAAAGAGAGCTAAATATAGCGGATAATGACTAAAGAATATATCATATCATACGATTATATATCATGATTAAACGAGCCGACAGACGGACGGCTAGAACGTGGGATTTGAATTAGGCCCATCGAAAATAGAGTCAGTGGAGCCCCTGACAAAAATCCCAGAAACATCTGTGAAGATAATCGCACACTTAACATAAAGATTGTAAAGGGACTGAGGACCGAAAAGCATGGGCCAAAATGGAGATGAAACCCACTTGGGAACGATCAAGGTTCCCTCAGCTTTGCACTCTACAAGATGCCTAATTACCCGGGGAGCAAGGAACACCAGGGGTACCAATCAATTATTCTCCTTTCCCCAGTCTTGACAAAAAGCGTCGACGCCCTGGGCGTGCGGGTTCCAATAACGGGAATAAAACTTGGTTAACTTGCGGTTATTAAAATTCGCAAAGCAGTCCACAGTATAGGGACCCCCAAATGTGATTAATGTGACTGAAAAATTCAAGGGACACACCCCAATCATCAACATCAATAATCCTACTGATAGCAACGGCGTGATTACTGAAGGATCTGGGGATCCAATCTACTTGCAAATCGATGCTATTCCTGAGGACTATTTTAAAGATAGACAAGGCGAGGTGGTGAAGATCACGCTTCATGCTACCGCTGCGAATGATAGATGGAATATTACGGTTATCAGTAAACCATTGGCCTGCGCAACCAGATAATGTTTTAGAAAAGCTAGAAAGGCAAACATGGACCGCCTGAAGCTCGCGCCAGGTTGAACTACGGCCTGTCTCGTCAGGGGACCAAGGGAGGTGACAAATGACGTCGCTCGCATCGGAATAAACAATAATACGCGAACCGGAAAATTGCTGACCAATTGGCCTTCCATTCAAACACCGCACATTTTCTTTCCAAAAGAGAATTTCCTCCTTAACAGAGGGGGGCAGAGGGAATTTGGAATCCCAGCTGGACTGGAGGACGATGGACATATGAAGAAATTTTGTCATGAGGGTGGTGGCGTTACCAACAGCTAAGCTAAACGAATTGATCCTGCCTGCAAGGGCAGAGAGTTCCCTAGCAGAGGAACAATTAGCTTCCAAAATAGAATTAATGTCGGACAAAACACGCTTGATTTTCTTCCCTGGGATAAAGAGCAAACCCTGGAAGAGATCGACGGTGAAACCCAGCCAATCAATAACAAGAGTGGGGACCCAAATATATTTTACCGAATTAGGAACAAATCCAGAGTGAACCAGGTCTGACTTTACCTTAGTGCTATGATCCAAGGAAGCCCGAAACGAAGGGACTACCCCAAAACCGTCGTCGAGTTAAACTACAATATGGATGCCTTGCTGCCTCCAAGAGGCGACGAGAGGCCTGAAAAGCTTAGTGAAAATATAAGGGGCTGAAGAGAGCCCAAAGAGAAGGACCGGAAACAAAAGTATCTAGTCTTACCCTTGTAAAACCAGGATAACCCCAGGAAGGACTGGTGAGGTAGAAAAATTGGGACATGATGATACCCACTCTTAATGTCAAAGGAAAACATGAAATGACCCTTTTCTAAATAATTCAGAGCAACCCTAAGAACTTCAAACTTAATACTCTGTTTCCATAAATGCTTATTAATGAATCTGAGATCCAAAATCAAACGCTTCTTCCCTGAGGACTGGACAGAAACGGACAAGGGATTAACGTTACGAGGAATAACGTCCGTTTCGAAAACCCGGTAAGTAAGAAGCAACTCAGATATAGCCTCCTCAACAAAGCTCGGATGAACTAGGGCAGAGTTGTTGTTCCTCGAAAAACTAGGTGGAGGCGTAGAATGAAAAGGATTACGATACCCTTCGTTAATGACATCTAAAATAAACTGACTAGAACCAATCGAACGCCAAAACTGTATATGGTTCCTCAATCTATCTGGCACAACAATATTACAACTAACACCCTGTTCATATTCGTAAAAATCAAAATTATAATGTTCGGAAAAACAACTTGATGACTTATCTCTGTTCTGTAGGGATTGGGAGGGCTCACAGGCCATCACACGCGCTTGTTAGGCTGATTTGCTGACGACTGGTAGTTCAGGACGGGGCACTGACTGCGAAAATGACCAAACGTTCCACGCGCGAAGCAGGAACCCCCTCGCAAGCCAGGAGATGCTGTGGGCCAGCTGCCAGTGTACGGATTCTGTAACGCTCTAGGAAAAACTGAGGGTTGCAGAAGAGGGACGGGAGAACTGGCTCGCGGAGCACCGGAAAACCGTGGAAATGACGATCCTTGAGAGAAATTGGGTCTCTTCTTTTGGGATTGAGCGCGCCTTTGTTTCTGAGAGGCTCTTGCTTCAGCCTGCCTTATTCTTTTGTCGTCATCGCTATCGTCGGCAAGATCTCTGCGTTGATATTCGTTAACTACTTCCCAACCTTCTTCGGCAGAATCCGCAATAAGGATGAGCTTGTTCCTGTGGGCAAGCTTATTCTCACCTTCTTTTAATTCTTCGAGGGCTTTATCCACCTGAGGCGGTGTAGCTGCAAGGAACGAGGAGGCCGACTGAACGTGATCAAGCACTTGTGAATTAACTTCGAACTGCTTTTCGTTCCCTTTCTTCGTAAATTTAGGCGCCGATGAAGCTGCTGACTTTAACTTCTTGATCGCCAAGTTGTTTTCGGCTACTAATTCCCTCTTCAGCGAAGAAAAGCCAGAACGTAACTCCTCTTTGAGGTCGTACTAGGATTTCGCGAGGTCTGTCATGTTTTCGAACGGCATGATAACGGCTAAAATTTGAAAGTTCGAGAGCTGAGATGAATACATTACATCCTTACTTTCCAACCATCTTCCATAAAACAAAATCTGTTCTCAGTTTGAATACCACAGAAATCGTATGTGGGGAACATGTAAATTTGTAAACGTTTCTTGGCTTTTGTTTTCAACTCTTGTGATTGGTCAAAATCTTTTAAAACAAAAAACACCCTTTCAAAGTGGGCTGTAAATGAATTTTATTGCGTTAATGGCCTTCCTGTAGGTTTATGCATTCTCTGTGTAAAAATGATAACATTCCTATGTGGGGAAAGCACCGTTGCCGCATAAGAAAAGAAATTGCTATCCACCTTACACGGATCATTACTTAAAGTGTAATTTATGTGAGTTTTTTGTAAATTAATGTACAATGCTTTAATTGTATAAAAGCAAAAATCAGCTTCAAAGTCGTTCAGACTTTCAGATGTTTGACTGCGTTGCAAATGTTTACAGAAACATGCCTCAAAGGGATTTTTTTCACGGCACCAACCTTTTCTTTTATCTTGGGTTTCCTCCAACTCCTCTTCCATAGATGATAGTGGTGTGTGCTGTAGTACAACAAGAAGGCATCTTCTTGGCTAACCTCAGCATTTTCTGTAACCAATTTTCTGCCCAAACTTCCCAACAATCTTTTACTGAACCAATTCCCAGCACTCTACCCTCTTCCAATTTGAACTGTTAATCAACAAATAAATGTAGTGAAAAGTTTCAGTTTCTTCGGAAAAAAATAATTCATAATCGGCTCAGTCATATTCCAAACAAAAAAATACTACTTACCAATAAAAGATAGAAGCTTTACATCCAGATACTAACACACAATATCACATGTCCCCAAAAAATACCGGTAATAATAAAGCTGATCACTTTTAAGGGATGTGGCAACTGCAGACTGTCTACAAATAGCGCTTTTAAACGGTGTTTAAGTCTAAGCACCCATTTCAAATAGCGCTGAAAAACAACACCTGTTGGGTTCCAAAAATGGCACTCGGATACAAATCTGCAAACTATGATTGTATTGACTGTCTCGTTGGCACTTAGCGATAGCTACCACTAGTAATAAGTGAGAACGTTCAAAGGCCCTCAAATGAGACGTTCTTATTAAAAAATGAAAATTGAAATTTAAAAAAGGGTGTGCCCGTTTTGGAGCTGGAACTATTGATTACCCATCGTTCGAAAACTGCGAGAACAATGACGGGGCCCGCGGAGTAGCTTTTGAAGCGCGGGCACCGCTACATCTCTTCAATTAAAGGGATGTGGCGAACTCCAGAAATGGTTAGAATGCATCTAAGTTTACTTCACAGCATTCTTAACACATTTAATTGAAAGAGTCAAGTGATTATCGAATGACTGGCGTCCTCATGGCCGTAGCTATTTAAAATCCTAAAAGAATTGAAGGAAATGCGAAATGCTAACCGCCATCGCAGGTGAGAGCCAAGTGACCTCTTTTTCGTAAACACAACGTTTCGTCAAGTTCACACAAACAGTCTGGCTAGAAATGAAAACAGCAAATCAAAATGTGTTAACAAGTTCATGGTCAAATCCTTTAAACAATGAAAAGGTTTTCTTGGATGTAACAAGTAGAAAGGATTTGTATGAGGACTAGATATCAAGGGGAGTAACCGTGTCTATACAAGGTTTCTACACGTGCTTCTAACTTCTCTGAAACGTTGATTTGGTGGGGATGTAACAAAGAATAGTGCGTTGACAAAGTGATAAAACTCTCATTGTTAAAAAGTGCTAAAGTTTAAAAAAAGGGGAAGAAAAAGTGCTAAAGTGCAATAAAGCGATCTAGAATGCCCATATAACAGGGGCACCCATGCAACGAGAATATAGTTCAAAACCACTTAAACATAGCATTGTTAAACGTATTTTAGTTACTGTATTTAAATGTAGATATAGGCATATTTTTATCCCCTAAAAATTTTTCATGTGTTCCGATTTCCTAGCTGAAAGTCTAGTGATCCGAAAATTATAGGGATCAAAAGTTACCTTTTCGAAAATCATCTTCAGCCAGAAAAAAAGGTGACCTTTTTAGGGTAAAAATCCGTCAAAATTGGGCAATTATACCATTTTTTAGATGTTCGAAAATCCTAGGACAGGCAGGAAAACAAGAAAACAAATGTTCCGAAAATTCTAGATCTCAAATCGTCTTCCGAACAGATATTTTCCGAAAATTGACGTTGGGTGCCCGTGATATAAGCAAAACTTTTCTATTATAAGCAGATTTATTAATGGAGTCTTTGACAGACCACTTCCAGCTCCTTTTCCCGTCAGCTTTAAACGCCATCTTAGAGGAGGGTTTGTCTAAGCTTCGTACAACAAATGGTGAGTCATTCTAGGCTGACATTACTCATATGTCAAGTGTTGACCTACCAGGGGCCTCGTAGGATGGGTTGATGTCTCATAGCTTGGGTTTTTCCTTTTCAGTGCCACAAATTCTGAAGGGCCTGCTTTGGAAATTATATCTGGCCCTTTCCCACCGGTTTCGTGGGATTAATCGGGAATGTTATAATTGTAAGTTCGAGTTCTTACTTGACTCGATTTACTAAAAATAGCAAAACGTTTGGAACCAAAATATAAACACACTGAGCGTAACCTACCATATGAAGCATATCTGGACTGTTTTCGTCCCTTATTCAAGCTCTGTTGAGGCCTATGTTAGGTGTCTAAGAATATGTACCACGGCTAATTATGGAAAAAAAACTACAGAAATTTTCACTTCACAGCAACAGTAAAAATAAAACGTTTCAACCACAGTAACAAATCCACTCTTGCTTACCCAGTGATTATTCAAATCTCCCCCTCCCCGTTATAAAGGAAAGTATTAAACACGTGATATGCCTATCGAAGCAGAGTTTTCCCTTTCATTTCAACTCAAAACTCGTTATTAAACGATCGATTAATGGTCTAAGCTATGCAAAGATCGAATTATCAAGGCATAAGGAAAGCTTGAAGAGCCCTTGGTGGAGCTATATCAAATTTGTATGTCGAGCACGTCTTATCAAAACGTGCTTTACGTTGCTGCTAGCATACCTAAGCCAATAGACGCACTCCGTACGGCTATGAACTTATTGCTAACTTAGTTCAAGGCTCTTCCTGTTTCCATATTGATTTCCCAGTTGGTTTTGACAAAGCGTGGTGTCGTCTTTAACAGATAATGTTTAAAATAGGCCCAGTATAAAGATCTTAAAGCAAGAAATATGTGCACAGTTATAAAGCAAAACAAATAAAGTTAAGTGGCTATGTAAAAGTAACTTTCTATGGTTCGAGAGCATTGAAAGAAACTGCCCTCGAGCTCTATGGCACAGTCTACGTCGTCTAGATTACACCTATTCCACCAGTGCATGCAACCATAGCAAATACCATTGACAATTTTAAAAAACTAATGCAACAAGGGAGCCACACAGACCTTGTATTCTGCACTGCGCTGTTACACAGCGGATCTTGATCGTCGTAACAATCTAACAGCACTTCTAATCTTTTGAGAAGATCGTCTGCACTGGCCTTTATCAAAAATTCTCCTTTATTATATTCCGAAATCAAGTGCCTAGGAAATAATTTCACTTCACTGTTAGCTGTTCTAGTAAATGGACCGACTAGCGCATCAGCAACGACACGTTCGACTATATTCTAAGAAAAGAGTGTTTCCCACCGGCACGACACCACAGTTTAACCTTAGAAAGTAACTTGTCATGTCACCGCTGCGAAGGCCGGACCAATGAGGACCTGAGATAATTTGAACAAGTGCGGTAGGGCCAATCAAAATAAAATGAAAATCAAATAAAATAAACAAACAACTCAATGAGCTGTCAACAGGCGATGATTGCAACGTCTAGTTAATTCCAGAAAATGTTAGATAATTGCAATGTCTAGTTGCATGCGATGAACCGCTGGGAACGATCACGAGACAGATCAAGGAGATTTCCTTCGAGCTAGACGTGTCGAAAACAGTCTAAGGGAGATGGATTCGGAAAAGCCAAATTTTCATACGGCGAAACTGCCAACAATCTGGTGGGATCTCGTCGAACATTACCTCCTAGGCCTGGCGGTTATGTTTTCAGTTTCGCTGGCAAAGATCGGCTTAGCAATTGCGCGAACTTGCCAAAAGTCTTCGAAACACTACGTAATACTAATAGTATGCTGCAACAGCAATCACCTGAGGAAGAATAGATAGATAGGTCTTTGAACTGCACTGACGCACGCTGTAGTCGATTGACACAGTCAACATTTCTGCAACACCACAACGTTCACTACGTATGACATTTACTCTTTCTTTTAACCTATGGAGTTTATTTTTGAGTTTAAATCAAAATACTTCTGGGGTCATATAACTGCAACGCGACTAAATTCATCAAAAGGAAAAAACAAGACAATCCTGAGGTCCTTTTTCTGTACCCACATCCCCATTCCCAAACCTAAATAAAAAGCATCATCTCGAGGCTCTGGAGAATAAATAGCATTTGTACGAGTTTATTCCCTAAAGGTAAGGTAAAGGTACACCTTATTTAACGTCGGAAGTTCCTTTACTCTCTAGAGAGTACTCTCCCAGGACGCCGACGGTGGACTCATGCAATATTTGCATGTCAAAAACTCTCTCTTTAATTTGAAGGGTTAACTGGCCCTTTTTGCTTTGTCAAATAACTATCCAGTCAGTACTGTAAAATAAAATATGGGTGGGGATGAAGTGTTCCCATGCGGGTCACCCTTTGCCCCATAGACTCACTGAACTAAGGTTGTGTGCCTTCTGATCGCGCACGGTTACCATAGAAACCAGGCCCCAGTTGTTCAAACGATGGATAGCGCTATCCACCGGATAAATCACTATCCAGCGGATAAACACTAGCAAAACCAATTGAGTTATCCATTGGTTAGTGATTTATCCGGCGGATAGCGCTATCCATCGTTTGAACAACTGGGGCCAGGGGTGCAACCCTAGATAGGTAAGGACCTCTCAAGTAAGAGGATTGTGGCCGTGGGGATTGTAACCCCTTGGCGAAAAGTCGAAAACAATGCCTATGCAGCCGTGGGGATTGTAACCCCTTGGCGAGGATTGTAATCTCGCATTGCCAACTTGTAGTCATGGCCTTGGGGATTGTAACCCCTTGGAGAGGATCGCTACCTCTCTTTGCCGGACAACTTAGTTAACTTACCTTTTCATGACTGCTAATGGAGTGCTTCATTTCCTACCTTATTACCCCACAAACTGTTGTCTGTTACACCTTGCTATCATGGGTTAGGAACATTAACTTCTCACCGACTCTACATTTTAATTTCACATTTGACACGCACCTCTCTATGCTAAACTTGATATCCGGCAAATTTAATTTAGTTTCAATTTAACAATGCATTTAAAAAACTACGAAGTGTCCCAACTCGTGCACTTAAGGCTTGGGTTCACACAATATCCTCTGTTAAATAACAACTGAAGGGTATTGAAACAATTCACTAATTGCACAAATCCCGTAATACACCTCTTTACCCCCCCAAAATTCTGCATAGGCATTGTTTTCGACTTTCATGTCCCAAGAGAAATCGCAAACAATGGTTATGCAAAAGTTGTTTTTTTTTTTGAGGGGGGGGGGGGGGGGGGATAATAGAGGTGTATTATGGGATTTTGCAAGTAGTGAATGGGCGTCTTTGTTGCGGACACCTCACACGCATTTATTTCCTTTAACTTGTCAGTATTTCCAACCCAACTTGGTATTTTGTGAAACGTCCCACGTTTGCTTCAATTGCCGGCTAGAGTAAACTGCATCCTCTTGCTGATGTATTATTATCAACAATCCATCAGTTTTATCTTTAATATTCTATTCCGTAACAAACACGAACGAAACATATCCACACGGTTTCTAAATGTAATTTTCCTCAATTATATTGACCTTAAAAAAAACAAAGTAGTCTTTATAAAATAG
>NC_090877.1:19311358-19313858 GCF_036669935.1 Montipora foliosa | reverse complement strand
TCGCACGAGAGGGTAGTCCTAAGAAGGACTGCTGTTGGTGACTGAAACTTGGTGATTTTGGGCGAAGTCACCCCCAGATATTTTCCTAAACTTACAAGTATCTCGTTATTTTTGAGTGGTTTTAGTTTTGGCATAGCTAGCTAACGTCATTACGTGACTGGAAAAGGGCAATTCTTGACAATCCTTTAGGTGACTTTCATGATTCACGATACATTTTAATCTTTTTGTGAAAGTTCCAGTACAAAAAGCATTCAAAATATGAAGTAAGACTTGTATACACTTACAAGTTCAGGCATGATGATTTTAAAGAGTTGCTTGGCATTCTCAAATTGAGGGTTTAACTTCTCAATAGTAGGCTACAAAAAGTGACAAGCAAAATCATTAGGAAATCAGAACAAAAAGATTTCATTTTTCAAAAACTGCTTTCCCCTTCCCCGCACTCTTACTGGCTGAGTGGCTGAGTGGCTGAGTGGCTGAGTGGCTGAGTGGCTGAGTGAGTGAGTGAGTGGCTGAGTGGCTGAGTGAATGAGTGACTGAGTAAAACAGTAAACAGTAAATCTTTATTGCGCCTTACTCTCCAAAGGGAGGTATCGGTCTCGATACAATAAAGGTGATGATATCTACTAGAATAACTTATTAACTAAAAGATCATACAATTACTTGTAATACAATTGGTATAAAATTATTTCTTCAATTATTTTGCATTTAGGATGTCTTTTCTCTTCTGAAACATAAAATATGTGTATTTACCTACTATCTTTGAAGTGGTTTCGTTTTCTAGGGTAAGTGAACACCGTATCTTATCCTCATCATTAAGGCTTTTGAAAACAACATCGTGTGTTGAAAGGAGAGAATGGAGCTCATTTCTAATGTTATCGTACCCTGGGCAATACATCAAGAAGTGCCGCTCGTCTTCTATATAACCTCTATTGCAGACTAGACACGTTCTTCCATTACTGGGATTGGTGCACCTCTATTTTCGTATTTCCCAGTCTGTATTCACAAGCTATGAACCCCCAGACGCAATTTTGTCATACTTATTCTATATGCTGGGTTTATGATAGCTTTGAGATAGTCTTCCAATTGGTAGTCGAATTTGACTTCTTTGTGTGTAAATTTCTCTCTAGAGCCTTCGGAAGCTGTTGCGAGCCTTCAGCCAATTTCGAATGTATAGTCCTTTTTAAGCTGTTTCTTTATGGGGGAACGAGCATTCTTGATGTGTAGTTGGCTTGATGTATTGCTTGTAGAGTGCATTCGTATAGTTTCGTCATTATTTAATATATCAAAAAATTGGCTGCGACTTTTTGCGTGATGAAATGCTTCCTTTAATAGAGGATTGACTGTTTTATGCTGTATTCTAAGCGAGTAACTAAAGATCGAGGCTTTTATGTCTATACTTAAAAAGTACCGTCCATAAGTGAGTGGCTGAATGACTGAGTGAGTGAGTGAGTGAGTGGCTGAGTGGCTGATTGAGTGAGTGAGTGAGTGAGTGGGTGGGTAGGTAGGTCAGTAGGTTGGTCGGTCGGTCGATCAAGTAAGGAAAACTATTTATACAAGCTTGCCACAACAACTTCATAATTGTCCCTAAATGGGGAGGTTACAATAAAATCTAATACCTTACTATGGTGAAAGTCGCATATTTCCTATTTAAACCATTTTAAGACATGAACATGTAGTCTGTACGAGAAGAATACTGTTTAATCATTTTAAAAATATCTCTTTTTGTTTCATAGATAATCAAGTTTTTCAAATATGCAAATTAGCCAAGTGATGACATCATAAACTGAACCCAATTTTGATCAATATGATAAAAAAAAGATATCTCGGCCAATCTGTGAACGTGTGACCCACGTTGCTATTTTCAAGGCCAGAGAGAAACAAAGGACTCTTTACAAGCTGTCTGAATTTGTCCATATTACATTTTGCTGTTGCTTGGGGAAGCTCAAAACAGCACCAACAAGATACAACATTCGACCACCTCAAGATTGCCAAAGCACCCTTAGGTGGTGCTCGTACTTCAACGAATGAAATCTTTGTAACAAGTTCCAATTTGCTACATAAGGCACAAACATACAGATCTGAATTTAGAAGCATTCTTCTTCGCTTATTGCAAATAGTAAAAATTATCACAGAGCGATACACTGCGATTCTTGAGTTGCGACTGAATCATTGATGAAGTTATAGCTGACTAACCTCAGTACTCAAAGTAATGCAGTCATGTGGTACACCAACTGTCTCAACATCAACACGAATTGGAAGCTGTGAATCTTCATCTGCATGTAAACACTGCCCTGATAAAACCTGAAATATAATTCAAGTTCACTTGAAATTGTTTCATTCAGAGAAGGTGTGATTTACGTTCTGGTTACTAATCTTGTTCCCTGCTAGAAGGGGTCTCTTTTCTTTTTACGTTCGCTGAAGCACGTGATACTTCATGTTGTGTAGGCTTACGTAACAACAGCTGAATTACTGTAAAAGGAATGCGCAGGACACAGCGGGC